>NC_066876.1:33083713-33121213 GCF_022985175.1 Labeo rohita
CAAATTGCGATCTGAAACAAATGATTCGCGATACGCGCTTGATGTTCCGATCTGAATCAAATCCGAAGTTCGGATCTGACTCAAAAGATTCGCGAAACCGCACTGAAAGTCCGATGTAAATTAAATGATTCGCGAAACGAGCTTTGAAGTTCCGATCTAAACCAAATAATTCGCGATCCGATTGAAGCGCTTCAAAACAGTGAATCCTTTGTCAAAAAGCGCCGTTTCACCCATCACTGCATGCTTTTTAAAATCAATGCAAGCGATTTCGAAATTCGAAAATGAATGGTTCGTTTGAACTACATTATCCTGGTGAAGAGTTTGAACCGGATGATCGAAGTCACGAGTTTGAGTTTGAACCAATCAGAGCGGTTCCAGCGTAAATGACTCACTCAATTGAATCAGTTTGTCTGTTCTTCCGTTTGTTTTGCCTTCCGCCATGTTTACACGAAGCTGTCAGTACTACTATTGTCTTAACTCGCTTTTTATGAGATTAACCAAAATATGCGAATAAATTATTATGTTTAGCGGCCGATAATATATCCGTATTTCCATTCTGAAGATAACTGCTTGCCTTGTCGAAGATATCCAACACAAATCTACGAATACTCAGGTGAGCTAACCTGTTTACTGCTAACTAGTCAAACACTTAATATGACGAGCTGTTTACAATTTATCAGTATATATTGTAATAAATATTTAAGAAATTATTTTTGTATCTTTTTGGATTCGTCTGTATAGAGTGAGAAAAACAAACGTACACAAAACAGATGAAATGTGTTGAAAAGATTCTTTCAGAATAATTCTTTGACACATGATTCAGTTGAGTCGCGTGTTTTGTTCCAGTGCTGACGAATCATTGGTGCTGTCTGTTTATTCTGGTTTATGAGTGTCTCTCCTCATCTGCTCTGTAGTATCTTCTCATGGATTACTGGATCGCTGGAGATCTGCTGATGTTGCTGAGTAAGTTTGGTGATTGTTTCCCGGAGGACATGGCTCACTTCTACCTGGCTGAGATGCTGATGGTCATCGATTCAGTCCACAGACTTGGCTCTGTGCACAGGTATCTGTACTAACACTGATCAGTGTCGCTAAACATGCAAATCATGACAGAATGAAAGATTCCTTATATGTCATCAGCAGTGTTGGGAAGGTTACTTTGGAAATGTAATAGGTTACAGATTACAAGTTACTTGATTTAAAATGTAATAAGTAGTGTAACTTTTCAATTACTTTGTTAAAGTAATGTAACTTATTACTTTTAATTACTTTTTGATTACTTTTCTAAATTTCTAATATTTTCAACTGTTAATCATTTTGAAACATTTAAACCAGGCAGAATTAACTTTACAGTAGCGTTTAACACTGATTACTGTCAGACTTTCAAAATCCTTTAGCACTTCAATTAAGATTATAATAAGTAAGGGATAACGTACACCTTTATTTTGCGATAACAGCTGGCTGAATGTACATTATCTCACTTATTACACAGCTGCTTGATAGATTATTTAGATGTTTTGTGTCAAAATTAGACACAAAACACTGATCTGAGTTGAAATATTTGAACGCTTCCATGAAGAAATCAGTTGCTAGCAAACGGCAAGTTCAAACTAGACATTTAGGGACACAGTGCAGTCATACCAGTTTTCTTACACAACATTTCACCACATAAATAATTAAATAGTAGTACTAGTTTGTTAGTTATCTTATAATCCATTACAATGTAAAAAAAAAGCAAGTCTGCATGATACCAGGATGACAGAATTAAGAAATTGTCCACATAATATTGAATTAAGCTTTAATATTTTATTAGTTAAGCAAACACAAAGCTTCCGCCAAGAAAAATTATCAAGCATATAGCACTGACTTAAGTTGCCCCGAAAGAGTCTGAGCTGTGTAATAATGTAATTTAAAGCACAGCCACCACAAATTCAGACTTTTTTTTTTTTTACTTATATTTTTGGGCTTTTATTGTGATAGGACAGTAGAGAGATGACAGGAAAGAGCTGGGAGGAGAGAGGGGAGTGTGATCGGCAAAGGACCTCGAGACAGGAATCGAACTCAGGTCACTGTGAGTGCGGTTGCGCTATATGTCATAACAAGATCATAACATAAATAACATCATAACAAGAAATAGTTTAATAGCCATGATACTGGGTTTGAAATCAAATGTTTGCATAGTTAAGACAGAAAACACTAACATCTAACAATGCTATGGAAAAAACTATCTTAAAAAATAAAATTTATGCATAAACCCAAATAGGAAATAAAACAGTTATCGAATAAGCATGTGTCCTATTCTGTGTCCTAAACTCCTGAAACATTGGTGTCTCATTTTAGAGCAGTCAATGCAATTCAAAAGAAGTCAATTAAATCTGTAAGTGGGGGTGGGTGTGTGAAAAAATTCAGATGTAATCCTCTTTGTAATCAAAAGTAACTGTAATTTAACTACATATTTTTTTCTCAGTAACTGTAACTAATTACAATTACATTTATTTTGTAATTAAATTACGTAATTTCGTTACATGTAACTAGTTACTCCCCAACACTGGTCATCAGACAATGATTTGATTCAGAAAAGTTCTCTGAAGGACATGATTAATACGGTGTCAGTGGGAAAACTATAATTTTGATATGTGAAATATTAAATCCTTCCCAAGATAGTTGTGTCCTTCCAGCTGTGACTGTGTGTTTTGCGGATTGTGTATTGCTGTATTTGTGTTGGTTTACACACAGTGACTTTCCTTTTGAGGTCCTAAAAGGTCTTTGAAAATTTCTTTGTTTCTTTAAAAATGACTTATATTGCTACTCATGTGAAATACTTATTTGCTGAGAAAAATAATAATAATATGACACGTTCAGAATTAAGCTGATGCGTGTCATTTAATATGTTGAGAAATAAAGAACATTTATTTGGGTTTTCAATCATGGAAAAACTGTTTACATTAGTATGTTATAATATTTTTTCTATGCGGCATGTTTAATTCCTCGAGTGCCAAAATGAAAATAATATTGCGTGTTTAAATGCAGTTTCATGTAGTGTTTCTGCGGGTCTTAAAAAGTCTTAACTCACCCTTCCAGAAACTAAAGCCTCAGAAGTTTTTAAATCAGAGCAGAAAGTCTTAAATTCATAAAGTAATGGCATTAAATGTTGCATGCATACACAGCAAAAATTGAATATCTTGGTTTTCCAATGCAAACAATTGTAAATCCTTAAATCAAAATGCAAAATTGATTTTTCTTACTCTGTTGGTTCTTGTTTTAATCAAACACTTCATTTTGATCAGTTCACTCGCCCCCAACTGGACTGGGGTGGGAATTACAGTTCAGTTACAATTTACAATAGATCACCCTCAGTGTAATCTATCAAAAGGACAGACGGCCTTCAGATATTTTCTGTCACTGATAAAAAAAAAAAAAAAAAAAATCTGTTAATGACAAACCATTTTTTGTTACCGCGACCTCTGTTTAGGAGAGATTAGCAATAGCGAATATACTTTCAAACAGAATAGTAAAAAATGTTTTTGAATCAAATCGCCTACCCTGCCTTTAATTTACTAAACAAATGTGCGCTCGAGGTCGCTGTTCAAACTAAAGCAATCATCGGTTGGATGAAGAGGATGCCATCTGTTTTTGGTGCTAATCTACCAGTTCCTGAACAAAGAAACCTGGGCTAGGATTCAGTGAAAACTAAGGAAGCTCTGGTGGATGAAAACCTGTTCTGCTGGCTTGCCATGATGTAAGCAAACAGTCACCTCATCATGATGGAAAACCACATCCCAGGCAGCCAGGGCATCATTTACAAATCATTTATTTATAATCATTTACAATGTTTGATTGCTGTTTACCTTGTAGTTTGATGCAACAGTGATTAAATAAATGTGAACATTGAGTGTAACATCATATGTCTCAAGTAGTGAGCTGTGCATTTGGCTTCTCCAGTTTTGCATTCTATATAACATGAAGCAAAGTGGAAAAACTCCAGTGATGATGAATGAGGTGAAAAATTCGTAGTTTAGTCGTAATCGCTGTGGAATTCCTTCAGAGTGACGTACATGTGGGATGGGGTTGAGTGGTTAAATTTGGGGGTTTAAGAAACAACATAAATCCGTCGAGCAGAAGAGCGGAGGCTGCTGGAGATAAGACAAAGCTTATACTCTGTGCAAAGATGTTTTCATTGTTCTGTCTGCTAAATCTGTGTAAATGTCTTTGGGAGATGATTGAAACAGTCCCAAAAGAAAAAAAAAATCAAATTTGTTATCCATAGGAAAAATGTTTTTTAGGTACCCGTATAAATATTTCTTGAAGGACCTATGATGATGCTATGCATTTTTGTAAAAGTCTCAAACCTATAGGAAATGATCTTTAACCCTATAAAGCTATTGTATCATACTGTGTTTGATAGGGCTATGAATGATCAACATAATCAAAACTATGCTGAAAACCATATTGCTCACAATGTATTCCATGCCTTCTGTTGTCTGATTGATAGTTTAGATTTTTTTTTAGAAAGTGTTTTAGTCTAATTGTACAAACACCCACTTTCAGCTTGTGCATCTTGTGTATCTTTGCTGTCAAACCTTTACTGATTTTATATAAAGTAAATGTAAGAATAACATCGATATTGTTAGTAATATTTCAAGGACTGAAGAAACTTTACAAGCTTTACTTGATTATCCAGACTTATTTTTAAGTCCACTTCCAAAACAAAAATTCACGTATAATGTACTTACCCCCTTGTCATCCAACATGTTCATGTCTTCCTTTCTTCAGTCGTAAAGAAATTGTTTTTTTGAGGAAAACATTTCGGCATTTTTCTCCATATAATGGACTGATATGGTCCCCCGATTTTGAAATTCCAAAATGCAGTTTAAATGCAGCTTCAAATGATCCCAAATGCGGTTGTAAATGATCCCAGTCGAGGAGGAAGGGTCTTATCTAGCGAAACAATCGGTTATTTCCTTTAAAAAAATACAATGAATACCTTTTAATCTCAAACTCTCATCTTGTCTCGCTCTCCATGAACTCTGTGTATTCTGGCTCAAGACAGTCAGGGTATGTCGAAACACCAATCGTATTTTCTCCTTCAACTTCAAATATCATTTCAAAATCATCCTACATCGCTGCAGAAGTACCAACCCAGTCTTTGCAAAGTGAACATGCAAAGATCAAACACCCTTAACAAAAATGGTAAAACCTAGATAAGACCCTTCTTCGTCGGCTGGGATCATTTACAACCGCATTTGGGAACATTTGAAGCCGCATTTTGGAAGTTCAAACTCGGGGCACCATATCAGTCCATTATATGGAGAAAAATCCTGAAATGTTTTCCTCAAAAAACATAATTTCTTTACGACTGAAGAAAGAAAGACATGAACATCTTGGATGACAAGGGGGTGAGTACTTTGTTTTGGAAGTGGATTTCTCCTTTAATTAAATCTTAAATATGATCATCAGGCTTTTGAGGAACATTTATTTGTTCATCTCTCAATCATTGTATTGCATTGAATTATATGTTTTGAACATGTAAATATCATCTTATTAAGACATTATTGGATATACAGAGTGACAACTGATACTAATATCATTATATGTAAGTAGCTACTATACTGTTGTACAATAAAGATCCCACTGACTTACATTAGAACTTAGCAATATTTTATCTTATATTGAACTTTTTGGCCATATAAATATCAGCATCTGCACCAAATTGCTTTTTCACTCAGTTTCTGAATAAAACAGCTGTTTTCTTTCTCCAGTTTTGACTCATATTTTCACTGTATCAAATTATATGAGCCATAAAAGCCTGATTAATCAAAAGCAAGTCAAGGCAATGTTTATTTATATAGCACATTTCATAAACAATTGCAATTCAAAGTGCTTTACATATAAAAGGAATTAAAGTAATCCTAAAAAATAATCACAACAATAAAAACAAAGAATTTAAGGATCTAAAAACAGATTTAAAATGAATTAAAAGAGTTAAGAATAAAAGATTGTACATAAACTACAGTGCAATCTGTTCATGTAGCACAATATGATACTTAAATATTATACTCAAAAATACATGCAACCCTAAAAAAAAAGTCTTAAGGCTCAAACTGTTCTGTTAAAGGGGTCATCGGATGCTAAGTTCACTTTTTCATGTTGTTTGAACATTAATGTGTGTTGGCAGTGTATGTTCAAATCTACCCTATATTGATAAAAATGAATGTGTTTGTATTTATATATACATAATAATTATGCAGTACGCACACATATATTAGGCAACTCAAACTTTTTTGTATGCGATTAATTGTTTGACAGCCCTAAAAAGTATGTATATGTGTGTGTATGTGTGTGTATATATATATATATATATGCAGTCATGTGAAAAAGTTAGGACACCCTTTTGAATTCCATGGTTTTCTGTATCAGGACATCATAAAAAAAAAAGGTCTTTGGCTGGTCTTAAAATTTTGAAAATAAAACCTCAGATGAACAACAAAACATAACAAATTGCACTGTGTCATTATTTACTGAACAAAAATAAAGCCAAAATGGAAAAGCCATGTGTGACAAAGTTAGGACACCCTTACTGTTAACATTGGAACTAAGAGGGTAAGTAACGGTCAAGCTCTGCTAATCAAATACCTTTGATTAACTGATCATCAGCAAGTCTGAGCGCCTCTATAAAAGCATAAGCTTTGGCAGTTTGCTGGTCTGGAGCCTTCAGGTGTGTGTTAACACAATGCCAAGGAGGTAAGACATCAGCAATCATCTTAGAGAAGCAATTATTGCTGCCATTAATCTGAGAAGAGTAATAGGGCCATTTCCAAACAATTTAAAATTTATTCACAAGTGGAAGACATTTAAAACAGACACCTCTCCTTCCAGGAGTTGGACGTCCCAAAAAATTCACCCCAAGATCAGACCGTGCAACAAATGGCAGACAACCCAAGAACTACACCTCAGACTCTACAGGCCTCAGTTAACACGTTAAACGATAAAGTTCATGACAATACCATTATAAAAATATGGGACAAAAATGGCATGTTTGGAAGGCTTGGCAGAAGAAAGCCTCTTCTATCTAAAAAAAACATTGCAGCACAGTTTAGGTCTAGGGCAAAGTTGCATCTGAACAAAACACAATTCTTCTAGAATAATGTCCTTTGAACAGATGAGACCGAAGTGGAGATGTTTGGCCATAAAGCACAGCGCCAAGTTTGGTGAAAACCTAAAGAGCATATCAGCACAAACACCTCATACCAAAAGACAAGCATGCTGGAGGAGAGCTGATAATTTTGGGCTTGTTTTGTAGCCACAGGACCTGGGCACCTCACAGTCATTGAGTTGGTCATGAACTCCTCTGTATATCGAAGTATTCTAGAGTCAAAAGCGACATCTAAAGTTGGGCCAAAATTGGGTCATGCAACAGGACAATGATCCCAAGCAAACCAGCAAATCTACAACAGAATGGCTGAAAAGAAAATAATCAAGGTGTTGCAACAGCCCAGTCAAAGTCCAGAGCTCATCCTGACTCAAATGCTGTGGTGAGAGCTGTGCATAAGCAAATGCCCACAAACCTTAATAAACTGGAGCAACGTTGAAAAGAAGAGTGGTCCAAATTCCTCCAGAACGATGTGAGAGACTGATAAAGTCACACAGAAAATGAATGCTTCAAGTTATTGCTGCTAAAAGTGGATCTACAAGCAATTGACTCATAGGGTGTCCTAAGTTTGTCACACATGGCCTTTCCCTCTTGGCAGTATTTTTCTTAAATAAATAATGACACAGTGTGATATGTCATGTGATGATGTTTATCTGAGGATTTATTTTCCAAATTTTAAGACCTGCCAAGGACCAGATATTTTTTTTTTATTATGTCCTGATACAGAAAACCATGAAATTCAATAGGGTGTCCTAACTTTTTCACATGACTGTATATATATATATATATATATATATATATATATTTTTTTTTTTCTTCTTTTTTTTCATTTCATGTCAGGCTTTACACAATTGACAAGCAGAGTAGTATACACAAATAGAATGCAACAGAAATAAGGTGCTGATAAAGTGATCATCACTATTTTGTCAAAGTGTTTTGTAAAGTCCTATAAATCTGATAAAGTCCTGATGGATTCAGGGAGCAAATTTCTAAGATCATCAGGCTCAGTCTTGCTCTCTTTCTGCGTTCACTCCCTCCGTCATGATTCAGAGTCACTCCTAACAATGACCTGGTCAAACGTGTGGCTGCTTCAGTCTGTGTGTGTGTGTAAATTGGTCAGTAGTGTGTGTGTTTTTTTTTGTTTGTTTTTTTTTTGGCTTGATTTTCTCCTGACTGTTGTTTATTCCCTCACTGAGCTGCAGTTGATGCTGTAATAATGACATTAGTCAGTAGTAGTGCTGAGTGAGGCAGTCGATATAAGACGGATTACAGCATACTTCATACTGCCACTCGCACGCCATTACCTTCTTAACCTGTTTAATCTCGCAATATTGACCGTAAAGGTTTTCATTTATAAATCTCTAAAAATCTTACTGAATGATGTTTTAGTGCATTTCCTGCAAATATGAAAAAAAATTAATAATAATAAAAGGTCACAGTTTCACATGGTTAATGCAAATTGTCACATGAGCAGAGCAGTTAATTTCCTGTTTGCACCATGAGACCATGATGACACCAAAACAAAAGGCTAGTAAACTGAAGTTAAAATAAGATATGACAGATTTTTGCTCCACATTATCTTTTAAGTGTCTAGTATTAATATATGAATTCACAATTACTCGGTTTTGTTGAGTGTGGTCAATGTTGATTGTGGGAGAACAGTGAATTTAGGTATAGATATAAATCCAATTGCAGTTGTTAGTGAAGATTGCACTAAAATGTTGTAAAGGTTATTCCTCGTTTTTCCTTCTACTTTCTATTCCATTCACCTTTTTTCTCTCTCTTTTTTCTTCTCCTTTTTTGGTAATACCAACAATAATACCAGTAATAATTAAAGGAGAAGTCCACTTCCAAAACAACAATTCACAAATAATCTACTCACCCCCTTGTCATCCAAAATGTTCATGTCTTTTTGTCTTCAGTAATAAAGAAATTATGGTTTTTGAGGAAAACATTTCAGGATTTTTCTTCATATAATGGACTTCATTGGTGCCCCGATTTTGAACTTCCAAAATGTAGTTTAAATGCAGCTTCAAAAGGGCTCTAAACAATCCCAGCCGAGGAAGAAGGGTCTATTCTAGCAAAACAATCAGTCATTTTTTAGGAAAAATAAAAATGTGTATACTTTTTAAGCACAAAAGCTCGTGTAGCACAGGCCCTAGGATGCACGTTCACGATGCCATGAATTAGTGATGGGTCGTTCTTGAATGTGACTCAGGGAGTGATTCGTTCAGTTGCGCGTGCGCAACATCCTATTAGGTTCTGTACTGGAATTAGTTCACCTGTTTCGAGTCTTCGGGTTTTTTCGAGTCGTTCGTTCATCTTATGGGGCTGTCACGTGATGAACGAACGACTCAAACCCAAAAACGTGTCAGGTAAGAGTTGAAGTGAGCTAATCATAGACTAAAGACCCAGGTAAACAATGAATGAATCTTTTCTGTTTCTTATAGCATTATAGTTTTGTCTTGTTTGTAGTGTGATCAACGTTTGTGTAAGCAGTAGATGTGTTAGGGAAGTAACACGCAACATTTTAATTATATTTTGCTAAAATGAACAGATGAACAAAATGACTCTCAAAAAAAGATTTGTTCATTTTGCTGAACGAGACTCAAAGGTCCGAGTCGGTAAAATGATCCGAACTTCCCATTACTACTACGAATCACGTCTGAGTTCATCGTCTGTGTACTCCGGCTCAAAAAAGGTAGAGTATGTTGAAAAACTCCATCTTATTTTCTCCTACAACTTCAGAATCGTCCGACATCGTTGTACCTTTGTGTTTGTAAACAGCGTTTGACTTAGTTCCACTTTCTTAGTCTTTGCGCGTTCGCTTTGCGCATCCCAGAGCCTGTGCTACACGAGATTTTGTGCTTAAAAAATATACAAATTTTTATTTTCCGAAAAAAATGAGCGATCATTTCGCTAGATAAGACCCTTCTTCCCCGGCTGGGATCATTTAGAGCCTTTGAACCTGCATTTAAACTACATTTTGGAAGTTCAAAATCGGGGCACCAATGAAGTCCATTATAAAAATCCTGAAATGTTTTCCTCAAAAACCATATTTCTTCATGACTAAAGACAGAAAGACATGAACATCTTGAAGGACAAGGGGGTGAGTAAATTATTTGTGAAATGTTGTTCTGGAAGTGGACTTCTCCTTTAAATAATAAAAAAACCTGTGCTACTTAAGACTAGATTTGTGGTTCAGGGTCACATATGTGCATATATTATATTTCCAAATATGGAATATATTGTTTTGTGTGTGTGTGTATTTATATATATCAGATTATTATCATGTGGTTTTATGTTGTATAGGAACAAACATTATTCAAAACTTTTTTATACAACTTTATTTCACATTAAACACCTTACACAAGAATGTGTAGTGAACCTCTTAATCTTCCTCATTTGAATAAAATGTCTGGAACGTTTTCAGCCTCTGAGAAGGGTCCCGAACAGAGAAACACCCCGCTGGAGTTTAACGACGGTGCCCTGAGGAATGCAGAAGGAGTCTGTCCTGCGGCGCTGCTTGAATGCCGTATACCTGTATTTACACAAGGAGATTAATTAACCAGCGTCTGCTCTCGTTCCCATGCAGCACCCAGAGAGAACTGAGATCCGATTAGAGATCAGACCCGTGTTAAAAGACTGAATCACTGCTTATACTAAGGGATTATAAGGGATAGTTCACCAAAAAATGAATATTCTCATCATTAATTAATGTATTTAATATTATTATTATTATTATTATTATTATTATTATTATTATTCATAGTCAATACTGAGAGACATGAGAGCATGAAATGATGTAAAAGAGACTTTATGTATTATATGTAACTCAGCAGCATTTTGATAGTTGACAAAGTAAATATATATATGCATGTTCTTTGTCAACTATCCAAAAGCTTGCAGGTTTAACAGTTGCTATTAGCTTAGACTAACACTCATTTGTGATGAAGGTCACGTAAAGATGGCAAAAGGAACTGGCCATCTGCCTCCTAGACTAGAGAGAGAGAGAGAGAGAGATGCACTCAAACATACAGGGAGAGAGAGAGGGTGGAGTTCTTAAGTGACTAAGACAATCAAAGTGAGGGAGAGAGTGACAGCTACTCAGAGAAGAGGATGAAGATCTGACAACCAGCAGGCGAGGGTTTGATACGCGCAGGATAAAGGATTCCTGTGGCAAACATCCACACCGTGTTTTCAATTAAACCGCGGAGAGTACATCAGCAGCAGCGGACAGACAGAAGTTGACTCACGCCGGATGAAAGCGCGATGATGCGGGGAGATTTCAACGCGTGTCCGCGGGTTTAGAGGTTGGAAGTCAAACAACGCTTTAGGACATGGAGTTTGGACGGATCTATTTACGATATAAAAGAGCAGTCCTGCTGTCATTGATGTTTAAGCTGGGTAAGACACGATTATTGTATCTTCATATTTGACTTTTTTGACGGCTTTTCCCCTAAAGCTAATTTGACTAATAGAAAAACGGGTTTAAGTGTTCAGTGACGTTTTAATATACACCACCATTCAAAAGTTTTTTTTTTTTTTTAAATACCTATGTTCATCAAAAATGCATAAAATGTATCAAAAGTGAGAGTACAGACATTTATAATGTTACAAAAGATTTCAATTTAAAATAAATAAATGCTGTTTTCTTTTAACTTTCTATTCATAGATAAATCCTGGAAAATAAAATGTATCACCACTTTCACAAAAATATGGGGCAGCACAACTGTTTTCAACATTCAAAGTAATCAGAAAATGTTTCTTGAGCACCAAATTAGTATATTAGAATAATGAATGATCATGTAATACTGAAGTAATGATGCTGAAAATTCAGCTTTGATCACAGAAATAAACTACATTAGACTATATATTCACATGTAATAATGTTTAACTGTTTTTTTTTACTGTATTTTTGATCAAATAAATGCAACCTTGGTGAGCAGAAGAGACTTCTTTCAAAAATATTGAAACATCTTACAGACCCAAAGCTTTTGAGCTGTATCTTAAGTTTATTTGCAAAAACAGATAACCCTGTTTTTTTATTTTCAGAAATCATGTTTTTTTTATTGTTATCTTGTTTTATTGTTTTGTGTTAGCTGTATTTTTTAGTTACTTTTTCTTAATCAAAATAACCCAACTGCAGTTTGATTGACAGAAATTAGAATGCACAATGAAAAACATATTTGAAAATTGTTACGTTACATGTTTAAAAACGTTACGTTAAAAAGTTACATGTTTTGCAAATGAACTCTTGATAGATAAGATAGATATACAGCATTTCCTTTTTAGTGTGTAATGAAAAGATTCAAAGCTACAAGTGGCTCTTTGATGAGTTCTGCATTATAAAGTTGAGCATCTGCAGCTGGCATGTTGTTTTGTCTTGTCGGCAGATGCGTTTAGTGAGGGAGAGAGTTGATGGTCTCTGTTTGTGAATTTGTGTGTTGGGGGTGCAGTAATTGGGCATTAGAGCATGTCGAAGACAAGTGCAGCCAGCTGGCCGTCAGATTGTTTAGAATGAGTGATAATCAGAAAAGCCCCTCGGTGTGACACACACAGCGTTCAGCATTCAGCACAAACACTCATTCACTGTCCATTCAGTCGCTGCTGAGCTCCTCAGCGTGTTCCTGTCACTTGGCCTGAGGGTAAACGTAGCACGAACACATGGTTTTGGATGTAAATTGTGGTAATGCATCATTTAATTGGTGTCTTATTGTCTGATGGTTTCTATGCATCGCCACCTATAGGATATAGTGAGTGGTTCACTTGTGAAGTACACTTTAGCATACTTTTAAAAAGACCACTTAATACTGAAATAATATTCTTTAAAAGAATGTATATGAACTGAATGTAAGCATTTTTAATTTGACATTATTACATAATGCACTTTTTAAAAGTGTACTTACAGTAAGTGTGTACAAAACAGTCACTATAATGTACTTGCCAGGGTTTTGCTCTTCATAGGGTGTTCTGGGTTGATGATAGGGTGTTGGTACACTTTCTAGGGTGTAGTTGCTAGGGCATTGCTAAGTTGTTTCTAGGTAGTTGTGGGTGGTTGCTAAGGTGTTGTTAAGTTGTTGATTTTAGGTTTTTGTGGGTGGTTGTCAGGACATTACTAAGTTCTTTTTAGGGTGTTGTTGCTAGGTGTGGTGGTTGCTTGACTTTGGGTGGTTTCTAGGCCGTTTCTAGGGTGTAGTGTGCAGTTGATGGGAGTTGCTAGACTTTCTATGGTGTTGGGGTGGTCGCTAGGGTGTTGCTAAGTTGTTTCTAGGGTGTTTTGGGAGGTTTCCAGGACGTTGCTAAATTGTTGCTAGGGTGTTTCTAGGGTCTAGTGTTACTAGGCTGTTTCTAAGGTGTAGTGTGTAGTTGATGGGGGTTGCTAAACTTTGTATGGTGTTGGGGTGGTCGCTAGGGTGTTGCTAAGTTGATTCTAGGGTTTTGTGGGTGGTTGTCAGGACATTGCTAAGTTCTTTTTAGAGTGTTGTGGATGGTGCTAGGCTGCTTGTACTTTGTAGTTGATGGGGGTTGCTAGACTTTCTACAGTGTTGGGTTGGTCGCTAGGATGTTGTTAGGTTGTCGCTGGGGTGTTTTGGGTGGTTGTTAGGTTGTTTCTAGGGTCTAGTGTTACTAGGTGTTACTATGCTGTTTCTAAGGTGTAGTGTGTAGTTCATAAAGGGTTGCTATACTTTCTGTGGTATTGTTGGTGGTTTCTAGGGCATTGCTAGGCTGTTTCTAAGGTGTAGTCTGTAGTTGATAAAAGGTTGCTAGGCTTTCTATGGTGTTGTGGGTGGTTGCCAGGGCATTGCTAAGTCAATGCTAGGGTGTTTTTTTCTAGAGTGCAGTGTGTAGTTGATGGGGGTTGCTAGATTTTCTACAGTGTTGGAGTGGTTGCTAGGGTGTTGCTAAGTTGTTTCTAAGGTGTTTTGGGTGGTTGCCAGGGCGTTGCTAAATTGTTGCTTGGCTGTTTCTAGGGTCTAATGTTACTAGGTGTTACTAGGCTGTTTCCAAGGTGTAGTGTGTAGTTGATGGGGGTTGCTAGACTTTCTACGGTGTTGGGGTGGTCACTAGGGTGTTGCTAAGTTGATTCTAGGGTTTTGTGGGTGGTTGTCAGGACATTGCTAAGTTCTTTTTAGGGTGCTGTGGGTGGTTGCCAGTGTGTTTTGTGTTGTTGCTAGGGTGTTTCTAGAGTGTAGTGTGTAGTTAATGGTGATTGCTTGACTTTTACGGTATTAGGGTGGTTGCCAGGGCGTTGCTAAATTGTTGCTACAGTGTTTTGGGTGGTTTCTAGGCTGTTTCTAGGGTGTAGTGTGTAGTTGATGGAAGTTGCTAGACCTTCTACAGTGTTGGGATGGTTGCTATGGTGTTGCTAAGTTGTTTTGAGAGGTTGCCAGGATGTTGCTAAATTGTTGCTAGTCTGTTTCTAAGGGGTTGATAAGGGGTTGCTATACTTTCTGTGGTATTGTTGGTGGTTGCTAGGGCATTGCTGGGCTGTTTCTAAGGTGTAGTCTGTAGTTGATAAGAGGTTGCTAGGCTTTCTAGGGTGTTGTGGGTGGTTGCCAGGGCATTGCGAAGTCAATGCTAGGGTGTTCTGGGTGGTTGCTAGGCTGTTTCTAGATTGCAGTGTGTAGTTGATGGGGTTGCTAGATTTTCTACGGTGTTGGGGTGGTCACTAGGGTGTTGCTAAGTTGATTCTAGGGTGTTGTGGGTGGTTGCTAGGCTGTTTCTGAGGTATTGTTAGACTGTTTTTGTGGTCTAATGTCTAGTTGATTGGGGTTGCTGGACGTTTCTAGGGAGTTGTTGGTGGTTGCTAGCATATTGCTAGGGTGTTTCTAGGGTTTTGTGAGGGGTTGCTAGGCTGTTTTTAGTGCTGTGGGTGGACATGGCTTGGGTTGCTTCTTTAATATGTGTGTGGGTACTTTTTCACCTGTTTTCTGGTCCAGCAGGTGATAATGTTGCATCTGATCATGATATAAAGCACCGGCACACACAAACACTGCAGAATGACTTACACACATCAATAGTAGTAAATGTGATACTCGGCACTAATGAGCTGTTTCTCACAGTTTATCATTAGCTTATGAATGAGACAGCCGCGCATCATCTGATGAGTGTGCATGATTGTTCTGGTGGGAGTTTCGGTCTAAGTCATTTCTTTAGTGCTCCTCCCTAATGAAGCTATGACCTATTTCTGCAGTTGCGGGAAGCCTGAATTCTGGGTACTTCTGAGCAGATTGAAAGCACAGGGCGAGACGCGCGGCATAGTTGACCATCGCCATGGAAACCCCACTAGAGAATGCAGCCACTTCACTCTTTGTGCTTAAGTGGAATAGCAGCTCGCATGTTTTTGACTGAATGTGCTGCATTGTGTCTTTAAGCTGTGATGAAGCCGTGACCGTGACGGGATAGACTTGGCTTGTGTTTGAAAACAACATGTAAAATTCTTTCTCCAGGGAGTTACTGTTGTCATCAGAGTGTTTAGCTACATTAAACCCATCTCCAGAAACATGTTTGTGATGTATTTGTAGATTGTTGCCACTGTAGAGGAAAATAATCTGCAGGAGACTGTGAGTGCTTTAATGTTTTTTTTTTCCTGGATAGAAGAATTATGAATTATTCTTTTGAATTATAAATATATAAAGATATATAAATACATAAAAAATATTTGATGTGTGTGTGTATATAAATATATATATACTGTATATATACACTGACCAAACTTATAAATGCAACACTTTTGTTTTTGCCCCTATTTTTCATGAGCTGAACTCAAAGATCTAAGACTTTTTCTATGTACACAAAAGGCCTATTTCTCTCAAATAATGTTCACAAATCTGTCTGACTTGAGTGAGCAAATGCTCACATTCGATGGTGTCTGGCACTTTGGAGAGGTGTTCTCTTCACGGATTAATCCCGGTTTTCACTGTACATGGCAGATGGCAGACAGTGTGTATGGCGTTGTGTGGGTGAGCGGTTTGCTGATGTCAACGTTGTGGATCGAGTGGCCCATGGTGGCGATGGGGTTATGGTATGGGCAGGCGTATGTCATGGACAATGAACACAGGTGCATTTTATTGATGACATTTTGAATGCACAGAGATACTGTGACGAGATCCTGAAGCCCACTGTTGTGCCATTCATCCACGACCATCACCTCATGTTGCAGCATGATAATGCATGGCCCCATGTTGTTCTTTTAAGTTTTACAAAAATAAAGGCTTAAGTGTGCAAAATTTTGATCACTTTAATGCATCATTGAATAAAAGGATTAATTTCATTCATCAAAAAAGACAATCTATCAAATATATTTAGTTTGTCTACTTGAGCATGATTTTGTTTAATTTATTTTAAAATGTAAAAAAAAAAAAAAATATATATATATATTTTGTTTACTTATTTTATTATTTTATTTAAGCAAAAAAGATGGTCAGGTGTACAAACTAAATTTAATTTATCCTTGAATAAAATTATTAATTTTATTTAACAAAAAAAAAGACAAATCTTAACGACCCCTTTTGAATAGTAGTTTATGTATATATTTCGTATTTAGCATTTCTTTTTTTAATTTAATTTATTGGAAAAATTGAAAAAGTAAAATTTTGTTTTAAGGTTTTACTAAAAAGAGGCTTAAGTGCAACATTTTGATCATTTGAATCAATTGAATAATATAATGATATTTATATCAGATATATAATGAATTTCTTTCAACAAAAAAGACAGATCTTAATGTTGATTGATTGTGTATGTATGTATTTAGTGTGTCTACTTGAGCATATTTTTATTTTTTAAATAATAATTATATTATTTAGCATATAAAATTTATTATTATTAATTGAAATAAATATTTTATTCTATTTTATTATTTTTATTTTATTATTCTGAACAGTAGCTTATATATGGTATACTGTATGTCTGTGGTATATTACACATCACAAACATTATTTTATTTTTAACCAATCCAGTAACTCATTCTTCCATTTTTTTTCCCGGCACATGTGTGTTTTCTCCTCTCTCTCCTGTGAGTGAGAGTCTGTACCAGCCACTGGATTCATCCGTCTCTCCGAGGAGGCTCATGTCTCTGACAGCTGTCGGACACAGAGAGGTCAGAGGTCATAGGGCTGTAGATAACAGAAGATTAGACTCACTCGGGTTAAAGAGCACCGCGCTCCTTCTGAATCACACTAACAAAAGCATCTTCAGAGCAGGACAGACACTAATGGTGCTGTGTTGTGTTTCACAAGCCAAAATGAGTTTGTGATGAAGTCCAGCTGCAGCCATTCCTTTTAACACAATCGCTTTGTTTACAAATGAGATATAAACACATGTTAAACGACGTTTGAAATGATAACCTGTCGGTATTTTAAAAGCTGGATATAATAAATGATATATTAAAACTTTATTTACATACATACAGTACACACATAAATCAACATAGGGTCATTCCGTGTCAACTTAACCAGAGGTCCCTGGCTCAAATTTTTGATTTTGCTAATATTTGTTCTGAAGAAAGATAGACATGTAAAAATGATGAAAGCCAAAATATTAAGTGTCATTAAGATTAATATTTACAGAGTAATCCACTGTTTTGTAGAGGTTTAATGTTTTGGCTTTCATCATTATACATGTCTATCTTTCTTTAGAAAAAATATTAGCAAAATCAAAAATTTGAGCCAGGGAAGTTTCTGAAATTTGGTTGATTTGACACGGAATGACCCTACAGCAATATATACATAGCAACTAATTTTTGCAATATATATCCATACTATCACCTAGCTCTTTATATAAAATTGTATATATAAGTACGTCCAATTTATTTGCATACGCTCATGTAAAGTGATGTACACCATATAGCAAATCTCAACTGCTTGTATTGCTTTTATAGCTGCAAAATGTAACTATATTATTGTTTAATCTGCTAAATGCAACTATAAGGCATGAAGAAATTAAAATATTATAAACATGAACATCATGATTTTCTGTAAGGCTGTTTTGAAGCCATTTGTATTGTGAAAAGTGCTATGCAAATACATTTGTAAAGAGGTAAAGTGTATTAATAAAATTAAGGTTTGCATTCATTTAGAAAGAGTGAAAGAAAATGGCTTAATAAAGCATTTCTACCTCAATTTTTACGTTTTACAGCATATCTGAACTGGAAAAAAGAACAAAGATGATATTACGGTATACAATCAGTTTTTTTTCAATGTTCAAGAAAGATTGAACTTGGAGCCGCAAATTTACTCTCATTTGTTCTGGAGTCGGTAATAATAGCGGTTGGTTGAAATATGCAATATATTTCTGACTGGATATGACAAGGAAAACAATAACAAAACCAAAAGAGCCTGCATATGAAATGCCTTTAAGCAAGAGACTTGCTGTACCTGTGTTTATGAGGTTTAATCAAAACAGGATTTGGGGAAACTTCAGTTCAAGTTTGTTGTGTGATTGTTTTTAATGTATGTTTATGTGCACCTATCTGATTTAGGGTCACTTATGCTATCCTAATGGCTCTTTATTGGTCTACTGTCGATGATTTAATGCCGAAATCGTGAGGAAAACATGCAGACTTTGATGAAGCCCAAATGACCGTAACCGTTGTTTGATTACATTTTATCCATGGTAAAAGCTTGTGTTTACTGATAAGACCCCAAAGGACCAAATAATACTGAATGGCATGTGTTTATTAAGGGATGACCTATAGTGGCCCCTGTCTGGTTTTCTCGGGACGGGGGTGTGATACAGCTCTGTCCTGAGGGTTCATACCATATGTCTCAGTGAGGGGTTTGAAGTCTCTTCTACTAGTCTGAGATGTTGTTTACTAGAGTTTTTCAGTTGACTTGATTTGAAAGTGAAGCTTCTGAAGCCCATCCGTATAAGCTCTGTCTGCCCCGTCTAGACTTCAGATCTTCCCGTTTATTTGAACCAAAGCAACATCTGTTTGCTTTATTGACAGCTGTGGCTGACAAAGTAGCAGAGTATTGTGTTTAGATCAGTGTTCAAATCTCTCTCTAAAACTCACCTGTCTGTCTGTCTGTCTGTGTGTCTCTCAGAGCAGATGATCCTGGATTAGAGACTGTAGGTCATTCATGGTCACTACTAGACCTCCTGACACAGTTTCTCTCTCTGTTCTTTGTCTGCTGAAAGTGTAAAGGCCAGTGGCTGATGTTTAAATGTGTCCTTCACTTTGCGCAAAAGATGTTCTTGCCTAACATGAAATAATAGTCCAAAAAAAAATTTTTAAGTTGTCACCTAAGAAGTGCATATTAGTACATATTAGTACCTAAAGTGTACATACAGTATCAAAAGTCAAAAGTTTACAACCCCTTTTCAGAATCATTAAAAATGTTAATTATTTTTTTTTTACCAAAATAAGAGGGATCATACAAAACACATGTTATTGTTTATTTAACACTGACCTGAATATGATAATACCTTCTGTAATAGTTGCATATGAGTCCCTCAGTTGTCCTCAGTGTGAAAAGATAGATCTCAAAATCATACAGTCATTGTTGGAAAGGTTTTTCTGAAGAACAGCAGGCAGTTTAACTGTTCAGGACAAACAAGGGACTCATGAACAACTATCACTAAACAACAAAAAAAATGGCTGTGGATCATTAAACTTTTGAACGGAGTCATTTTTATAAATTCAACTATCATTTTCTCTTGTGGACTACATGTCAACATTTTTTATGTGAAAAATATTATTCAGGTCAGTACTAAATAAACAATAACATGCATTTTGTATGATCCCTCTTATTTTGGTAAAATAATTCAAATTTTTAATGATTCTGAAAGGGGGGGTGTAAACGTTTGACCTCAACTATAGTACCGTAATTGTACATTTTAAAACCTTTTTTTAAAAAGTACCACCACCAGTGACAACTTTTGTACCTGTTTTAGAGAAAGTATTAAAATGTTATAAATATGTGCTTTTGTGTTTTAAGTATTACATCTGATTCATCAGGCTTTTATGGCTCATATAGTGCGGTAAAGTGAAAATATGGAAGAATAAATGGCTAAATTGTATTCAGAGGCTCAAACTGAGCAAAAATGTTCAATTTGGTGGAGATACTGATATTTATATGGCCAAAAATTAGGATGAAATTCTGATTGCTTGTAATGTAAATCAACAAAATCTTTATAACAGTAAAAATGCATTTAATTATTAGTTGCCACTTGTAATCTCACAAAAAAATGTCTAAGTAAGATGATATTTAAATGCTTAGTTTGACAATCAAAGCTTTGTAGTTTCAAAACATATAATGCAGTGCAATACAATGATTATTGAGAGATGATTATAATTGATACTCATGCTTTTCCTAGTAAATTATGTCTGGAGTTGTTTCAGTACAATAATTGTTCATCTTGAAACAATATCAAATTTATTCTTATGTTAAAATTTAAAATATTAAGTCTTGTTTTCATAGTTTTTTTTTTGGTCTTGTTTTAACCAGAAGGTAACCAATCTTTCGGGTGAAACTGGTTGCTGGTTAATCTATGTAAGTAGCTTGTCTGTATTAGCAGGGAAGATTAAGTATATCTCAATAAAAGTATGACAGTTGTAGTTGATTTCTCAGTTGTACAAGATTGTTAACCGGAATCACTAGTAATCAGCACCAAACCACATCAAACAGGTCCTGATCTCACCATAGGCTTTATGAATGACCGATCTATATGGACAGGTATATTTATGTGTCATGTACGTGAGGATGGATTAGTCTCAGTAAATGGTGGTCGGTTAAGCTGACAACCCATTGACGTAGCATCTGGTGGAGGTTTAGTCAGAGTTAGTAAGACACCGTTCACCCATCTGCCGGTGGAAGTACTAGTGAAGACCAAAGACCCTTTATCCTGCAGGAATCCCGGTGTAAATCTGCAGTCAGCAGCCCGATGTGCGTGTTTAGTAGTGCTGTCATATACTGTGCCTGTCCTGAATGTTGCTGAAGGCCTTTGAGTCTCTCATCTGAGATTTTGATAACATAAAGCCACATAGACTGTCAGGTTAGAGCCTCATGGTCTTCAGGCAGGGCAGTCTCTCACTCATGGGAAGTTTCTTTAAGAAGCTTTATCTCTGATAGGGTGAATCTTCTATACTGTCCTCACCTACTTTTGCTTTGTGACTTACTTTAAATAGGCGCTGTGGGGCAGAGGTTAAATTTCCAGATGGTGAGGGGAAAGTTGTTGGTTTGACCTTCAGAACGGGTTTGTGAATCATTTAATTTAAATCGGATCTTTGGAGAGGGGATTTTAAATCATTTGATCCAGATCGGGACTTTGGAGTGCAGCTCTAGAATCATTTGATTCAGATCTGGACTGTGGAATGTGGATCACAAATCATTTGATTTGTACGTATTGTGAATTCAGCAGATTGGGACTTCGGAGCGTGGATTACGAATTATTTGATTCAGATAGGGACTTTGGAACGTGTATTGTGAATCAATTGATTGAGATCGGAACTTTGGAACGCGTATATCTAGCAAATAATTTGATTCAGATTGGGATTTCGGAGGGCGGATCTCGAATCATTTGATCCAGATTGGGACTTTGGAGTGCAGACTGCAAATTATTTGATTCAGACCGGGACTTCAGAGCCCGGAATCGTGAATCAGTTGATTGAGATCGGGACTTTGGAACACGTATATCTAGCAGATAATTTGATTCAGATTGGGATTTCGGAGGGTGGATCTCGAATCATTTGATTCAGATTGGGAATTTGGAGTGCGGACTGCAAATTATTTGATTCAGACCGGGACTTCAGAGGACAGATCGTGAATCATTTGATTCAAATTGGAATTTTGGAGTGCGGATTGCAAATCATTTGATTCAGATCAAGACTTTGGAGCACAGATTTTGAATAATTTGATTCAGATCGGGACTTCGGAGAGCAGATTGTGAATCATTCGATTCAGATCGGTACTTCGGAGAGTGTATTGTGAATCATTTGATTCAGATTGGAACTTTGGAGCAGGGATCTTGAATCAGTTGATTTAGATCAGGACTTTGGAGCGTGGATTGCGTATCGTGAATCAGTTGATTCAGATCAGGACTTTGGAGTGCGGATCGCAAATCATTTGATTCAGATCGAGAATTCGGAGCACAGATCAAGAATCATGTGATTCAGATTGAGACTTCGGAGCAGGGATCTTGAATCAGTTGATTCAGATTGGGACTTTGGAGAGTGTATTGTGAATCATTTGATTCAGATTGGAACTTTGGAGCAGGGATCTTGAATCAGTTGAATCTGATCAGGCTTTGGAGTGCGGATCTCAAATCATTTGATTCAGATCGGGACTTTGGAGCGTGGATTGCGTATTGTGAATCAGTTGATTCAGATCAGGAATTTGGAGTGCGGATCGCAAATCATTTGATTCAGATCGAGAATTCGGAGCACAGGACTTTAGATTTAGATCGAAACATCGAAATAGGTTTTGTGAATCTTTTGATTTAGATCAGGACTTAAGAGCGCAGATCTTGAATCATTTGATTCAGAATGGGACTTTGGAGAGCGGATCGTGAATCATTTGATTCAGAACGGGACTTCAGAGAGCGAATCGCAAATCATTTGATTTAGATCGGAACTTCGGAGCAGGTTTGTGATTCTTTTAATTCAGATCAGGACTTCGGTGCCAGTTCGCGAATCATTTTATTTACATTGGGACTTCGGAGCATGTATCACAAATCTTTTTTTTCTGATTCCTCCTTTTTTATTTAAACCGTACAAAACATCAACCATTAAGGCAGTACAATTATAAAAAACAAAACCGGACTGACAGAGGTTCGGATAGTTTCCATATACTTGTCTAGATCAACTTTGAATAAAAAAAGAGATTTTGAGACTTTTGTTTATGTATGTGAAACTTGGCTAGCAGGAAACATATATTAATTAAGTTATAGTTCCTAGGCTATATTCTTTTTTGAGTGCTCAAACATCCAAAGGAAACATCTTTAAAACTCAAAGTCACTTGCAAAATGATTAGATGAACATTAAAAAAAGACCAAGATTTCTTTGTGTGGATGCATTGTCAAAACAAGTAAGTGACATCTTCCATATCCCTTCCTTTTTGTGAAATTTGGATGAACTCATTAATCTGTCGTTTGACCTCTTCATATTTAAGGAGAGAACTATATTTTCCAAAGTCGGGCATTGAAGCATCTGCTAATAATGACTGCTTTTTTTAGTTGAAACATCCTTGTAAAAAGCTATTTAACGTGACAGTAATCATAGTTTGTATCCGCAGGTCTGTTCTGCACAGTCACGTCTGACGTGTGTCTGTCCTCTCCATGCCAAAACAACAGCACCTGTGTACCAGCTTTGAACGGCTACCTGTGTATCTGCTCCTTCACCCCACCTATATACACAGGTGAGCACTGTGAGCATTTATACGACCCTTGTGAAAATGCGAACTGTCCGTCCAGCTGCTTCAGCACTCCAGGAACTGAGAACTACACCTGTATGTGTCCCGACGGCTTCGACGGTCCCAACTGCACCCGAAACATCAATGAATGTGAGAGCAACCCCTGTACGGGACTCAAGAGCTACTGTGCGGATGGAGTCAACGGATTTTCGTGTCACTGCCCCAGCGGATACATCGGGGACGACTGCGGGACAAGGGTGCGTGACTGTGCCGATGACCCGTGCTATAATAACGCCACCTGCGTTTGGGCACCGAGCGGATACGAGTGTCAGTGCGCCGCAGGTTTTCGGGGGCAACATTGTGAAGAAGACATCGATGAGTGTCTGTCGCAGCCCTGCAGGAACGGCGCTATCTGTCAGGATGGGATTGACGTGTATCAATGCTACTGCGTACCTGGTTTCCAAGGTTACCACTGTGATATTGATATAAATGAGTGTGCATCGCAACCCTGTGAGAACAACGGGACGTGCATCAACGGGAGGGACCGCTACATCTGCGAATGTCTCATTGGGTTTACAGGTAAGCACGGTCAAAAATTTACTGTGGCTGTACAGTGGTAATTTTATGGTACTTTATTATACACTATCAGTTCATTTTTAATAAGGATAATAATAATGATAATAATTATTATTATTATTTTAATTTTGCAATAGAAACATTATTTACAAGCATAAAGACAATACACAAGATATTCTTGTAAGATTGTTACAATGCATGATATTCTGAAATTAAAAATTATCTTATAAGTATTACAGTTCATCATAGAAGAGTCTGCTCATTCTTTGGTCACTATATAATTACACTATACTATATAGTTTTGGTCAAATAATAAAAATAAAATCAATCTTATATTTGAGTTTATTTATTTATTTAAGAAAATAATAAATTAATAAAAAATATGATATATTATAATATATATATATATATATATATATACTGCCCTCCAAACACCCCTGGCAAAGTGTGGTTTTGGACGATATCAGCATAAATATTTTTTGGTGCAAATACATTAAAGTAACTTGACATTATCATTGAAGACCAGCAATAATAATTTTCATTTTGATTACATAATAATGGCAATATATACATGTCAAAGTCAGATATGCCCCTTTGCCAGCTGTGATGCCTGATTACTGGTTTAAACTTGGCCCAGGTTTTTAAAAGATTTTTTGGTCAGCACACCTTAATAGCTTCAACAATTGATTGCCAATTAAGTTTGGAATACAATGAATTTAGGCCCAGATTATGCAGAGCTGTAATAGCTGCTAATGATGGATATTTTGCTAAATTGAAAATTAACGTTTTTTCTATGTATAAACTGTTTATGTAATAAAATATGTTTTCGTAGTTTGTGTTGTCCCTTATTAATTCTTTTGTTTGAGCTTGCAGCTTGACTGCAAATAAATGCTATTTATTTATTTAAAAATAATGGTTTTTAGTACATTTTGATTTATATATTTATTTAAACCATATTTATTACAGTTATTTAATTACAATAATTTATAACTTTAATAAACTTTGTTATTGTTTTATGAAAAAATGCACAATTTAAATTTATCTACAAAAATAATTTCAGTCATTTAAGCAGAAAAAGGTTTTGATTGCATCTAAAAGGGTATAAAGAAAGAAACGTTGGTATATTTTAGTTATACTTATTTACTTGCTAAATAATTATTTATTATTTACAACACTTTTTAAAAAAACATTTAAATTATTTTGTTAAAATTTCAGTTTAATTCATTAATAAATGCATATATATTTGTCTACAGAAATAATATCATGCCTAAACTAATAAACCAGTGTTTTAACTAGTCAGTTTGTGGCTAATAAATCAACAAGTGTCTTAACTAATCAATCAGGGTCTTAAACAATCCACTGTCTAAACTAATTAGTCTCTGCCTAGTCAATCAGTGCCTTAACTAATCTACCAGTGCTTTGATTAATCATCTAATGTCCTAACTAAACAACAAGTGCCCTAACTAATCAACCAGTGCTTTAACTAATCAATCTGTGTCTAAACTAACCAATCTGTGACTAATCAGTCAGTGTCTTAACTAATCAGCTGTGCCTTAACTAATATATCAGGCTCTAAACTAATCAATTTGTGGCTAGTCAGTCAATGCCTTAAATAATCAACCAGCATCTTAACTAAACAATCAGTTTCTAAACTAATCAGACTTTGGCTAATTAATCAGCGCCTTAACTAATAAATCAGTTTGTAATTAATCAATCTGTGGCTAGCCAGTTAACGCCTTAACCAAGTTTCTTAACTAATCAACCAGTGGCATAACTGATCAATCAGTGCCTTAACTAATCAACCAGTGTCTAAACTAATCAGTCTTTAAACATTTAAACATAAAAAGGTTTTGACTGCATCTAAAAAAAAAAAAATTTAAAAATATATATATATATTATTTATTTGCTAAGTGTTTATGATAATTTAAAACATTCATTAAAACATTTCTTAAAATGATTTCATTAAAATTTTAGTTTTATAGAAATGTATTAACATGTGCAATTTATATTTGTCTACAGATATAATTTCAGGCATTTAAGCAGAAACAATGGCAAGAATGCCATCCAAAAAGGTTTTATAAATCATTGAAAAAAATAAAAAATAAAAGGTTAATCAATCATGTGCAACCTTTGGATTGGTAGGATTTACCACGGTAATGTTACCATTCATATACCACTGTACTCCAAATATGGTAATGCCACACAGATAATACAAGTGTATTCAACACAACAATCATGGATGCAGCAGCTGTTTTGAGATGACTATATTGACTAGTTTCTTCTGTGAGTGACGTCAGGATGTTGATTTGTCCTGCAGGAGTGAACTGCGAATTTGACGTTGATGAATGTGCGGCAGATCCCTGTCAGAATGGCGCCACCTGCCATGATCACGTGGGTCTGTACACCTGTGAGTGTGTGGCGGGATACGAGGGCATCAACTGTGAGCTGAACATCAACGAGTGTGACAGTTCACCCTGCCAACATGGAGGAATGTGTCTGGATATGGTGAACAGGTAAGTGAATTGATCTAGCTTCAGTCTGATCATGGAGGTTTCAGACAGCTAGTCAATAACAAGTGGGTCACCGACCAGTGAAGTTTAGTTTTAACCCTCCTCCAACACACCTGCCTTTAAAATGGACCATTATTGGCTGTTTAATTAGGGTTAGAGCTAAACTCTGCAGGAAGGTGGCCTTAAATAATCACAACCAGTTTCTCAACTGAACAACCAGTGCCTTAACTAATTAACTAGTGTTTTAACTATTCAGTCTGTGGATAATCAGTCAGTGTCTTAACTGACCAGTCAGTGCTTTGGCTAATCAATCAGTGTCTTAACCAGTCAACCAATGTCTAAACTAATCAATCTCTGGCTAGTCAATCAGTGCCTTAACTAATCAGTCAACGCCATAGCTAATCTACCAGTGGT
Source organism: Labeo rohita (assembly GCF_022985175.1). Lineage (NCBI taxonomy): Eukaryota > Metazoa > Chordata > Actinopteri > Cypriniformes > Cyprinidae > Labeo > Labeo rohita. Next base: position 33,110,716 of record NC_066876.1, read on the forward strand.
TTGATGAATCAACTAGTGTCTTAACTAAACAACAAGTGCCCTAACTAATCAACCAGTGCTTTAACTAATCAATCTGTGTCTTAATTAACCAATCTGTGGCTAGTCAGTCAATGTCTTAAATAATCCACCAGTATCTTAACTAAACAATCAGTTTCTAAACTAATCAGCTTGTGGCTAATCAATCTAATAACTAATAATTTTAACTAATCAGTCTGTGGCTAATCGATCAATAAGTGTCTTAACTAATCAATCAGCGTCTTAACCAATTAATTAATGTCTAAACAAGTCAATTTCTGGCTAGTCAACCAACGTCTTCAACCAACTAATCAACCAGTGCGTTAATGAATCAATCAGTGTCTTAACTAAACAAGTGTCTTAACTAATCAACCAACTCAATCTGGGTCTAAACTAACCAGTCTGTGTCTAATCGATCAATGTCTTAACAAATCAACTAGTGCCTTAACTAATAATTCAGTTTCTAAATTAATCAGTCTGTGGCTAGTCAATGCATTAACTATCGAACCAGTATCTTAAAGAAACAATTAGTTTCCAAACTAATCAGTCTGTGGCTAATCAATCAGTGCCTTAACTGATCGATTTGTGCCTAATCGATCTGTCTTAACTAATCAGCCAGTGCCTTGACTAACCAACTAGTTTTTTTAACTAATTAGTCCATAGCTAATAAAGTAGTGTTTAATAATTCGGTGTCTTAACTAATCAACCAGTGCCTTAACTGTTTAGCTAGCGATTGTCTTAACTAATCAATCAGTGTCTTAACCAATCGTCCAATATCTAAACTAATCAATCTGTGCCTTAACTCAACCACTGTCTTTACTAATCAACCAGTCTCTAAACTAATCAGTCTGTAGCTAATCAATCTGTCTTAGCTAATCAACCAGTGCCTTGGCTAATCAACCAGTGTTTTAACTAATCAGTCCATAGCAAATCAATTAGTGTCTAATCGTTTGGTGTCTTTAATCAACCAGTGCCTAAACTGTTTAGCTAGTGTCTTAACTATTCAATCAGTGTCTTAACCAATCATCCAATATCTAAACTAATCAATCTGTGGCTAATCAGTCAGAGCCATAACTAATCAACCAGTGCCTTAACAAGTTAGTTTATGTCTTAAAACAAGTGTGTTTATTATTCAAACAAGGAGCCGCTGTCTTAACTAATCAGTCAGAGTCATATCACATATAATGACGATTCAGTATATTTACTAATTATCCAATGTTTTATCCAAGTCAGTCATTATCTTAACTAATCACTTTGTATCTAATCTGTGTCTTTACAAATCTACCAGTGCCTTGGCTAATCCACCAGTGTTTTAATTAATCAGTCCTTAGCTAATCAATTGGTGTCTAATCATTCAGTGTCTTAACTAATCAAATAATACCTTAACTGTTTAGCAAGTGTCTTAACTAATCAATCAGTGTCTTAACCAATCATCCAATGTCTAAACTAGTAAATCTGTGGCTAATCAATCAGTGCCTTAACTAGACAATCAATGTCTTAACTAAACAAGTGTCTTTAGTATTCAAACCAGTCTTGACTAATCAGTTAGTGCTGTAAAAATGAAGATTCAGTATATTTACTTATTATCCAGTGTTTAAGTCAGTAATCATCTTAACTAATTATCCAGTGTTTCAACCAGAGTATCAAATCATATTTATGTTTTTTTTTTTTTTTTTTTTTAAGTTTTTTAAAACTATGATCACCTTATCAGTGTCTGAAATGATGCTGCATGAACAACTTAAAACAGCAGATGTCTGTTGCAGGTTGTTTTTTTAGTCCGCAGGGTAAAGCATTCTCTCCTGCCCCTCGCTATTTTGCCACAGAAACCATGATTGGGCTAGTTTTGAATAGCAATTGGGCTTTTTCTTGTCTCACAGACCTGGCAAACGTGCTTAAGAACCACCACATTGGGTCAAGCTTAAAAAAAAATCCAGTGAAGTAGTAATGAATGAAAGGCTTAAATTGTGTGTGTAAGGGGGTGTTAAAATAAAAGCAGAATGGCATGTGAATGATCTGAGAAGATTGTGTAACATCATGTAAATACATTGACATTTGTGTAACTGGCTCTCTGTCCTTTAAAGCCACTCATATGAGTTACAGCTGTCGTAATTCTCGTTTACAGCTATGAGTGTGACTGCAGTGGGACTGGATTTGTAGGCTTTTTCTGTGAAGTGGACATACCTGAGTGTGCGTCTGACCCTTGTCAGCACGGTGCCACCTGCCAGGAAGGAGTTAACCAGTACACCTGCCTCTGCTGGCCTGGTAACCAGTCTTCAATTTATCCTGTTCAACATTTCTTTATTGTGTATATTTATGCATGTAAAGGCTCATTTTTTAGAAAGATGATAATGCAGTAGTGTCTCAGCATCACGTTTTGCTCATCAGTGACTTTGTTGCACCACACTGCCATCTAGAGAAATATGTAAGACATTGCAAGAGAACCTTAAACTCCAAATTAAATGCTATTTTAGACTATGAATGTACAATATGGAAAGCATGTATTTATGCGTGTAAAATATTTCTAAATAATTGATTAAAAGACACACTTGCCCAAAATTGCTTTGGTTTTATTAATACATTCAGAAATAATATAAAATATAAATGTAGCTATATTTTTTAGATTATTTGTTTTGTGTGTTTGACATGAGTTGGATTATATTAGTCACTTTGGAATATACCAGTAAGTCACAACAAGGTTATTTTAGTAAAACACTAAAACTGAAACTAAAACAAAACCATTAAAAAAAAAACATTTTCATTACTTAAAATATAAAAAATACATTATTATATCATATAAATATATTAATATATCATATATAATACATATATTATTATATTATTAGAATAAATGTTAACGCAAATAAAGTAAAATATAAAAAACATACTTTTTGTTTTTTTACATCTATATTTACTTGAGAAGCAAAATATTAGGTTAATAATTAGATATTTATTTTCTGGAGAAAAAAAACATATATGTATATATGTATATGTATGTATGTATATATATATATATATATATATATATATATATACAATTTTCTCAAAATAAGAAAAATATTTGTCAGTGGGCCAAAAATATTTTCCCTTTGAATTAAGATTATTTATTATTTTTCTTACCCCTTCGGCAGATACTTTTTTTGGTTTTAAACAAAAAATTATACAATTTTGATTTGATTTTGATTTTTCAGTAAACAAGACTTAAGATCATTAAAGAAAGTTTGCTTGTCAAGTAAATGTTTCTTGCTTCCAGAATATTTAGATATTTGTGCTAAAATCTTTTTTTGCTGTGAAAACTAAAACTGAAAATAAAAATGTAAAAAAAATATAGACATATATATAAAAAAAATACTAAAAATTACAAAAACTAAAACTTTAACTAAAGTCAAAATGATAATAAAATCTATAATAGTATCTCAGTTATTCTAAAACAACACTGGCATTATGAAGTCAGTTTTCCTTGAGTTTCTTTAACTCATGTTGTGTACTTCAGGCTACGAAGGCGAGAACTGTGAGCTTGACATGGACGAGTGTGAAAAGCAGCCGTGTGAGAATGACGGCGAATGTTTCCAGAGATCCAACTCCAGCTACTACAGAGTTCTGCCTGAACTGGACACGGACTTCAGCTACGAGACCGCAGCCGGATACCTGTGCCACTGCCGCGCTGGATTTACAGGTCAGATACAGCACTGTGACGCATCCTCAACATCCTCAACATCCTCAACATCCTCAACACTGACTTCTCAAAGAGCTGCTAGTAAACCGAAGCTTTTCTGTTTCGCAGGCGGCAACTGTTCAGTGAACGTGAACGAATGCGAGTCTGCTCCGTGTGAAAACGGAGGCACCTGTGAAGATCTCATCAATGCGTTTCAGTGCTTGTGTCCTCCAGGATTCGCAGGTGTGTAAATGTGCTCTGTACACCACCTGACTTTACTTCAGATCATTCAAAATAATGCAAATATATCAGTGGCTGAATACGCAATGCATTGTAGGCTCACTGGAAAATCTTTATTTATTTAGCCTCTATTTACATTTTTGCAAAACTCTACAAACTATGTTGTTTTAGTATAATTGAGATACTATTACAAGTTTTATTTTTACATTTAGCATTTTCATTTTTAGTATTTTTAATATTTTGTGTAATTAAAAAATGTTATATTCAAAATTTTAGTGTCATTAAGATATTATTGTAGGTTAAATAAAATTTTGAATAATTTTTTATTTTCATGTTTCCATTTTCATTTTTATTTGAAATTTCTTGTTGAAACTAAAACAAACAAACAATTGCTTGACATTTTAGTATAATTATTAATATTTTAATATAATTATTACTAATTAATATAAATTAGTATAATTATTAATATTTTCAATCAGTTTTTATTTTCATTTTAATTTCAGTTAAAGTTTTAGTAATTTTCTTGTGCTTTTTTGTCATTTTTAGTTTTTTAATCTGTCTATATTATTATTACGTTTTTCGTTACTGTAGTACATCTAAACTAAATTAAAATGAGAAGACTTGACGAAAAGTTTAGATACTATTATATCTCAAAGTGAGATACTGTTAAAGTTTTAATTAATGTTTTTCTTTGTTTTTTACTTTTTGGTTAGTCATAGTAATTTTGTAGTGCATATTTGTTATTTTAAGTTTTTTGTTTAATGTCTATATTCTTTCCATCAACTGACAATAGCTAAAATGTAAAAAAAGTTAAAGTTTAAGAGTTTATACAGATTCAAAGTTTTAGTAATATTCTTTACACTAAAATAAAAACCATAAAAAATGTATATTCGAAAATTTAGTATCATTAAGATACTATAGTAGTTTTATTAAAATTTTGAGTGAGTTTTTATTTTCATATTTTCATTTTTTATTTAATTATAGTTTAGCAATTTAGTTAAAACTAAAACAAGCAAACAAACCAAAAACATTTTGTTTGTTTGAATAATAGTATCTCAATGATTATAGTTTTTTCTTAATATTTTGAATCAGTTTTCATATTTTCATTTTAATTTTAGTTAGTTTTGTAATCTGTCTATATTGTTTTTTTTTTAATAATTTTTTTTAAATTACATATCTAAACTAAATTAAAATGAGAAATGTTGCCAAAAAAGTTTGAGATATTATATCTCAAAGTGAGATACTATTAAAGTTTTAATTAATGTTAATGCATTTTTATTTTAATTCTTACATTTTAATTGTAGTTAGTTTTGTGTGTATATATATATATATATATATATATTTTTTTTTTTTTTTTTTATATATATATATATATATATATATATATATATATATATATATTTTTTTTTTTTTTTTTTTAATTGGTCCATATTGTTTTTGATTTTATTTTAGTACATCGTTAAACCAAATGAAACTGACAATAGCTGAAATTCCAAAATGTTTATTTTTTATATTTTGTTTAATTTCTTAATATTTCTTATTTCAAGTAAGTGTTTTTTTGTAGTCATAATTTTAGTATGATTTGTTTTCTTTAAGAATTACAGCATGTGTTTCTGTCTAAATCAAAAAGAATCTCTGTCATTAACCTGTTATTAAAAGTTTATACAGAACCGCTCAGTTTTAGTCCTAAATCGTGAAAGAAAATGATCATTTTCATCATGTAATCTGTATTCAGTAATCTACTACAATATGTAAATAATCTACCCAGCATTGACTGATGCCCAGTTTTCTCTGTAACTATTTACGAAGTTAGGAAATCCTCTGTATGATGCATAGCGTTTTAAAATCTGTTCAGATTTGGAAAGTCGCATAGTTTATTCCAGTCTGTAGAGGCTGAAACGCTCCCACATGGACAGCACTCAAATCACATCTCCAGTAATGAGTGGATCCTCTGGCTGGCATGGAAAGCAATCGCTCAGACCGGCCGTCCGGCGGACAGACAGACATTCCTGATGTCAGCACTGACAGGAGCCAGCTGGGACGGGAGGGGAGGCTCAGAGGATTATTATCCCAGCGGAGGGGGAGTCCCGTTAGCTGTAATCACTCCTGGACGCTTGGTACAGAGAGGTGGATCGACTTATGCGAGACGGAAAAAACTAGGAAGCCAGAAAGAGAGAAGTTAGACAGGGACTGAGAGGAAGAAATCGCTGGACGTCTGCACTGGAAACTGTCACCTGTGTGTCAGTGTCTGCTGCGGCTCGTCTGGACGTTTGGCAGGATGAGAGGACTAATAGTGAGAGTGATTTGCAGCGGGCTGCTTCTCCTGACAGGTAAAGTGTCGCAGCTTTCCGGAGGATTCCTGCATTAATGTCAAATTAACCTGCGGAGAGCTTTGGAAAAACAACACTGAATATTGTATATTGTAGAATGTGTGCAGGGTTTCCGTTCATGTTTTATTAAGCACATAGTTAATGCAACAAGTGATTTTCTGACTCAGTATTTTTTTGTTTTCCAGTACAAATAAGCAACATGACATGAGATATAACGAGTCTTGCTTTCTGAACAAAAAAAAAACGTCAAAATGAAGTGAGTTTATGCGTAAAATGAGAAAAAAATTGAATTGAAGAAAAATTTGTTTTCCCTTTAAATTGTTTATTTTTCTTGATTTAAAAATGAAATTGTGATACATTTATTTTAAATAAATTTAAAATAAACTTGTTATTTTATGTTGTTTTGCATCTCAAGTAAATGTATCTTAATTTTATAATTTAGATATTTGAACTGGACATTCTTATTTTACACTTTTATTCATTTTTATTCATATTTCCATTTTTTATTTTCTGTTTTTATTTAAATTTTAGTTAAAGGTTTAATTTTGTTGTGTGTTTGTTATTTTTATTATTTTTTTTAAATATATATCAATTTAATTTTTTAAAAAGTTAATTACATTTTAGGTTTTAGTTTAGTTAGTTTTAGTTATTTTAGTAGTTCAGTGTAAACTAAAATTGAAAATGAGAAATGTTGCCTGAGCAACTAGCTTAAAATTTGAAAATTTAAAATGTGAAAATTTAAACTTTTAGTTTTTATATTTCAGTTTCATATTTTAATTTTAGTTAGTAAGTTTTTATTTTTATTTTAGTTTATTTTAGTTACTTTAGTACATTCAGTTTAACAACAAGTTAAACTAAATTAAAATGATAAATGTTGCTTTGGTGATTTTATAAATTATTATTATTATGATTATTATGATTATTATTATTATTTAAATATTTTAGTTTATCTCACGTTTCTATGATTTTAATTTAGTTAACTATAACTGCATATAATAAAACAAGACTAAAGTACTGAGGAAGAAAATCTCTTTTTGTCTGCTCTAGATTTGTATTTTGTGGTTTACTCTTGATATTCTGCATATTTGCACTGCTAATATTGTTGGTTTTAGTATAAACATGCATGACAAAAGCATAGGTGAAATGATTAATGTAATTTAACAGTAGCACAGCTTTTTGCATTCTGCATTGCATGTGCTAGAATTGAGTTATGACTCATTTTAGAGCTTTTTGTATCATGCTTCGTTTCAGAGGAGCCTATCAGTTATCTTAGTTTCATGTTTAATATTGCCAAGGGCTGCTAAACATCTTGCATGCAACTACTATAAACTTTTACAGTTTGCACAGGCTAAAACCGATTATGGTAACTCACGGGAATTGTTGCACAGTAGCAGTGTGTGTTTGACACCTGCTGTCATCCTCAGAGATGGACTTCCTTGCTCAGCTGCATGTGCACATGTAGTGCATACATTTGTTTAGTTTGGTCATATTTGCTGGTTCAGTGTTATTTTTCACTGCAGTAGTTAACAGTCATCCCACAGACTAAACAAACAGCAGTTAAGTTAAAGTAGCATTTTCAACCATATGCTGACGTGCCAATCCTTTAGCAGGATTACATCATTAACTGATTAAAGACAGGATTAAAGTAAATGCAATTACAAGTCAATTAATTTCCTTTAGTTCACTGTTCTGGAAGTCATTGGCTCTGATGTGTTAAGGTCGTCCTGTACATTACAGTAGCTTCGTAGGATGATTTTTATGATTTTCTGCATAAAACTCACGTTCTGTTTTGTAGGCCTTTAAGCACAGTTATTTTAGTGTATGTATGTATATATATATATAATACTTTTTGTCAGTATTTTTAATTTAGTTTACTTTCATTTTATTTCATTTTATTTTATATTTTCTGTTTTCAGTGATTTTTTTTTTTTTTTTTTTTTTTGTGATTTTTAGCTAGTTGTAATAATTTTGTTGCAGTAATTGTGTTTCATGTTTTTGTCATTTTTATTATATATTTATTTTTGTAAATGTATTTTTTATTACATTTTTATCTATATTTAAATTTTTTGTCATTTTTAAAGTAGTTTTAAATATGTTTTAGTACTTTAAGTGTGTGTGTATGTGTGTGTATATATATATACACACACACACATACACACACTTTTATACAGTTTTTGTTATTTTAAATATTTTTTAATTTATTTTTATTTCCATTTTATGTTTAGATTTTTTGTGTTTTATATTAGTTTTAGTAATTTAATTATTACTATTTTGTTTTTCTTATTTTAAGTATGTCTATTTCTGTAATTTTAAGTTTTTTTTTTTTTTTTTACTTAGTAGTAGGTATTTTAGTACTTCTGTGTGTGTGTTAAGATTTGTTATATATATATATATATATATATATATATTTTTTTTTTTATATATATTTTAATTTTGATTTATTTAATATTTTCAATTATGGCTAAAGTATTTTTTATTATAATTTTATTATAATTTATTAGTTATTTTAGTGCTTAAAGTACAGTATAATATATATATATATATATATATGTATATATATGTATGTATATTACATTTTTCATGTAGATTTACATTTTTAGATTTATTTCAAGTAATTGCATTTTTTATGGTTTTTGTTTTAGTTAACAATAACCTAGCTTTTAATTCTGACTTTTAATTGTAAGCCTAAATGCATGCTGCTGCTACAAAATATTACAAATAATAATAGTTATTATAAATAACTATAAAATAATTAAATATAAATATATATTTTTAAATGAATTACCCAAGCATGTCTATATTGTTTTATTTGAGTACGTCAAGTTATTATAATTTCTTTTTTAATTTTAAATTAGTTTTTTAGTTTTATATAAAATAAATCTAAAATAAATTACTATAAAATAATTAAATGTGTATAATTTTAAAATAAATTACCTAAGCATCTAGTTAATCATTAAATCATAAAGTTTTCTTTTTTCTTTATCTACATGTATGATGTAAGGTGTAAATGCATGTTTGCTGTGGTTGAATGTCTGTGCCAAGTGCATTACACGACCTTAGTCTGTGTAATTCCCTCTGCAGGTGTCGTGTGTGAGATTAATGTGGACGAGTGTGAGAGCGAACCCTGTCAGAACGGCGGCCGGTGTGAAGATGCCATTAATGACTACACGTGTCACTGTCCACCTCCTGCGCTGGATCAGCTGCCTTGGGGCGGCCGCGATTGTGACATCCAGCTGACGGGCTGTGTGCGTGACCCCTGCCAAAACAACGCCACCTGTGTGCCTTCACTGCACGAAGACCAGCATCAACACACCTGCAGATGCCCTTCAGGTTTCCACGGTGACACATGTGCAACATCCACCACCTTCTCCGTGACGACGGGAAGTTATCTGGTCATCGAGGTCCCGCACATCAACAGGACCCGCAGGCAGGCGGCATCGCAAGGGCCCAGCGTCCAGCTGAGGTTCAGGACGACCTTGCCGGATCTAATTCTCTTCTTCCGGGGAAGCCGAGAGCACTTTTTTATTCTGGAGCTAATTGGTGGAAATCTGCACTCCAGAGCCGAATCGGGAGACTTAAAGCTCGCCGTGCAGTTAATTGGGGATTTCAGTGACGGACTCTGGCACGAAATATTGGTTAGTGTGGATGAGAGACTAACTCTGACCTCGCTATCAGACAACGTGACCAAAGCTGAGGATGGAGGACACAACCAGCTTTTGTCCTTCCAGCCGCACGGTTTGGAGAAAATCTACATTGGCGGGGTGCCGCAGGAATACCTCAACAAAACCGCATCCAGGACGGGATTCGTGGGTTGTTTTGAGGATCTGCTGGTTGATTCTCAGCCGGTTCTTCCTCAAGGCTTTAGCCCACAGCCGGACGTCCAGATGGGCTGTGAGAAGAGCGACTGGTGCGGTCGGGACCCCTGCGCTGAGCGCGGCAGCTGTGTGGATCTGTGGTCAGACTACAGGTGTGACTGCCACAGGCCGTTTCATGGACACAACTGCTCAGAAGGTGAGGTTACTTGTTAAATAACAGCTTGATAGAATAAATTAGCATTTTTTCCCACTTTTTTTTAAATGTGACTTTTATTTGTGAATTTGAATGCTTATTCATAACTTTATTCATAATTCATATGAATATATTCATATATGCTTAGGTATGCTTTATATATACAGGTGCTGGTCAACGAATTAGAATAATTTGAAATAGTGCAATCATTAAATTCTTTGAATGCATTGTTTGTGCAGAAAGAAAATCAGGT
>NC_066876.1:33126213-33173713 GCF_022985175.1 Labeo rohita
TCATAGCCCACAGCACAGGAGTGGACATGCGTTTATTGCATGAATGGAACAAGGCACAGTTCAGCTGAATGATGTGTACTTCAATGGTATGCTTTGCGCAAATTAGCAAACTGTACACAAACAAAATAACCAGAACAACAACACTGATATAAGAGCTTGTGGTTTATCTGTCAAATCAGATGCGCTCTCTGCCACTGATCTGTGCTCTCTGCGTTTTCTTGCAGAATTATCATTGGCTGATAGAAAGGTTAAAAATAGCATTTTATTTAAGATGGAACTGGAATCAAGACCCTCAATCACGTCATGATCTATTCTGTCGTGCAGTGCTCAAAACTGTGGACAATATAAGGCCAGTCCACCTTAAAGTAACTTTTGAATCGTTTTTGAACTGGTTCATTAAAACGATCTATCCGAAAGAACCTTTTCGTGGAAACCAAAATGCAAGGCTGCATCCTCAAACTCAGACGTGCTCAGTACCAACTCTTCATTCAGTTTATTTTCGTGAATCGATGTTCAGCGACGTTTCATGACAACAGCCGAGATATGCAGCCTTCGTATGATGCAGCCTTTTGTTTGAGAGGTGCCCATAGATAAGCTTTGTTGAACTGAAAACGACTATGAGTGGGGAGTCGATTCTTCTTGATGGGATTGGAATCGACTCTCGATTCCCAACGCATCGGAATCGATTCTTTTTGGAATCGACTCCCAGCCCTAGTTTGAACAGAGATGCAAAGCGGCTCAGTTGTGACTTGTTTCAAACTACTTTTGACAACGAAATAGAGCAAAATCAGGTAATAGTGTTATAGTCAGACAATGTAAGTTACCTCTTGTTTATTTAACTGTTGTATTAAATCAATATCTCATTTACAAACTGCCTTAAAAATCATTAAAAGCTGTCACCCATCTTAGCTCATTGCGATCTCACAAAGTTCTATTATAATCAACTATTATAAGCTCTCTACACTACACAGTGAATCTCTTATTTACACTCTCTCTACACTTTGTTTATGAAAGGATTCGTCAGATATGTCTGTGATACATTACTCAACGTGAAATGCTGCGCTGTGATTGGCTAAACGGATGTATCGCATTCTGCTGAGAAGGGGGACTGACGTTTTTCTCGTTTTTGGAAAGATGGGGAGAAAAAACATGACAGAATAGCATGACGGATATCGCATTTTGGGTAAAATTAAAAATTACCTTTTCAATATTTCAATATTTTGGCAGGAACTCAATTTAAAAAAGGCGTTTATTGTGTTTTGGAACCAAACTCAAACTTTTGAATGATAGTCTACTTTTTCTGTTGATCTTTACATTCTTAAAGGGGTCATCGGATGCCCATTTTCCACAAGTTGACATGATTCTTTAGGGTCTTAATAAAAAGTCTCTAATATACTTTGATTAAAAATTCTCAATGGTTTTGTAAAACAACACCCTTTTTACCTTGTCAAAATGAGCTCTGCAAAAATCATCTCATTTTAAGGGGTTGTTCCTTTAAATGCAAATGAGCTCTGCTCGCCCCGCCCCTCTCTTCTCTCTGTGGAATGACAAGCTTGTTTACTTGTTTACTACACATTATAAGGAAAGGCGATTGCAAGATTCATAAAAAACGCTGATACACACTTCTGCTGTAAGTGAAGCTGGATCACGAATGATTTGCGTGAACATAGACGTATTTATGTAGATCGGGAGGCGCATTCCCTTCACAAACAAATGTAATCCACTGCTTCTTCAGCTGCTCAGATGTCGGGAGTAAATGACGACCACTATGTTCATTATTACATCCAGCAACACAACACCTCAATCGCTCAGTCGGAGATATTCTTGTCTAATTTACATCCCTGCTTCGGCATCATTATCATTATAGGGTAGATTTGTACATGCACTGCCAACACACATTAATGTTCAAACAACATGAAAAAGTGAAGTTTGCATCCGATGACCCCTTTAAGGGTGTTATTCACTTCTCTAGTGCTTGTCTGGTCTTCTCAGATTTTGCTGTTTGACTCTGTCATTGCAGATGAAGCCGTGTCAGAACGGAGGGAGATGTCGGGTGATCTGGAATGACTTTGTGTGCTCGTGTCCGCTGAACTTCTCCGGGAAGACGTGTGACACTCGCGTGTGGTGCGTGAGCGATCCGTGTGACTCTGGGACTCAATGTGTCGACTTACCTGATGGTTATGAGTGTGAGTATCTCTTCTGTTGAGGCTTCATTGTCAGATGAATTTTGTCTCGTTTCTCAGAAAGAAAATGAAGGTGAAACACAAGCAGCCAGTTAGAATAAATAAACATTTAACTTTTATATTATGTTCTGGGTCTGTTTGACCCTCAACACATTGTTGTCAGAAACAATGAGTTGTCAGAAATACTGGTTATCCTAGGTAGTTTTTCTTGAAAGTGTGACTGTTTGTCATTTAAAGTCATAAATACACTACCAATCAAAAGTTTTTGAACAGTACGATTTTTTAAATGTTTTTAAGAAGTGTCTTCTGCTCACCAAGCCTGCATTTATTTGATCCAAAGTAGAGCAAAAACAGTAAAAATCGTAAAAAATTTTACGATTTAAAATAACTGTTTTCTGTTTGAATATATTTTAAAATGTAATTTATTCCTGTGATTTCAAAGCTGAATTTTTTAGCATCATTACTCCAGTCTTCAGTGTCACATGATCTTTCAGAAATCATTCTAATAATTCTGCTTTGCTGCTCAAAAAACACTTATTATCCTACTGTTTAAAAACTTTTGACTGGTAGTGTAAACCTGGAAAATGTCATCGCTTTGGTGGAATCTGTATAAATTCATTACAGTTTATTACGATTGTGATTTTAGCAGGTCAGTTTGACCCACAAATGTTATGGATAAACGCAGCTACGTTCTGAGGTTGTTTACCTTAACATTTATACATTTGGAAGACACTTTCATTAAACGAAATGGATGCATTGCAGGGTTGTTATAGTAAACTAAAACTGAAAACTTAAACTTTAAAAAACATTTCTGTTACTTAAAATAAAGTTTAACTGAAATAAAATGTAAAAAACAAACATTTTATATCAGCTAGTTTCCAAATTGAAATTTTTTTCATTAACTTTTAGTTTACCTTGATGTACTAAAATAACTAAAACTGAAATAAAATAAAAAAGATATGTTTAAAAAAAAACAAAAAATATTTTAAATGATAAAACATAGAACAAAATTACTAGAGATTTAATTAAAATTTAAATGCAAACAAAATATGGAAATAAAAACTACTTCAAAATGTGAACTTATTTTTTTTAAATTTAAACTTTGAATTTAAAAACGTATGAATATGTGAAAAAAAATATGTGAATTTTCCAGGGAATGGTGATCTTCAGGGCACACTCACCCAAAAAAAAAAAAAAAAAAAAAAATTAATTAAAATAAACAAAATAAAAAAAATGTACCTTTAAAATTACATTTCCTGGTAATATAATGCAATTTAAAAAAGTAAAAAATAAATAAATAAAAGGTGTATTTTTAAAAAAACAAAAACTATTTTAAATGACAAAACATATACAACAAAGTTAATAGAAATTTAACTAAAATTAAAATGAAAACAGAAAATCTGGATATAAAAACTGATTCAAAATTTGAAAAATGTAAACTTATGAATATGTGAAAAAATGTGCATTTTCCTGAGAATTATGATCTTCGTGACACACTCACCAAAAACAAACAAACATTTCCTGATAATACAATATTTACATTTTGTGAAAAAATGTAAAAATAAATTAAAATTATATATTTTTTTTAAAAACAAAAACTATTTTTAATGACAAAACATACTAGACAATGACCAGAATTTTACCTGAAATTAAAACGAAAACAGAAAATATGGAAATAAAAACAGATTCAAAATTTGAACTTTAAATTAAAACTTCGAAAAAATATGTGAATTTCCCTGGGAATCATGATCCTTAGGACACACTCACCAAAAACAAAAAAAAAAAAAACAGTGTTTCACATTTAAAATTACATTTCCTGATAATATAATATAATATTTACATTTTGTTAGATATAATTAAAATAAAACAACTAAAACTAAAAAAATAAAAATACGTTATAAACATTTAAAAATGCTAATAAAAATGATAAAAACAACATAATTACAAAATTACTAAACTAAAATTACAATGACTAAAAATAAAAAAAAAACTTACTAAAACTAAAACAGAAAATGCAAAAATTGAATTGAAATGGAAAACTTTAAAATAAAATTGTAAAATGTAAAAATAAAAACTCAAAGAAAAATAATAGTATCTCGATACTAAAATAAATCTATACATAACATTAAAATCAAACTCAAACGAAGTACTGTAACTTAATACAGGGGTTAAGTATGGTTAAACACGCATAAAGTCAGAAGATGTGTGAGCAGGTTGTCTCAAGCAGCAGATGTTAGTGTTTACCTAAAGAAAGTGCTCAATGTTATCATTCCTGTAATAAACTCCTCCTCACTCCAGGTTTAGCCAACGCCACATTTGAGAGCAATGCTTTGAAGTTCAGTGCCAACGGCTCCTTGTTCCTCCCCGTGACGAGCATCTCAATGCGGCTCCGAACACGTGAGGAGAACGGGACGCTGTTACGCGCCTCCAACCGTCTGGAGTTCTTCTGCATGGGGCTTCTAAACTCCTCGCTCATTGTGAAGTTTCGTGACGGGAACAGTCTGGAGGTGCATGCCTTTGCCAGCGACATCCCTGTATCGGACGGCGACTGGCACCAGGTGGAGCTCTCCATGTCCAGCTCGAGGATCGCGGCGTCCCGTTGGCACCTCACCGTCGACGGACAAGCGGCTGGACTCAGTTTGGCCTCCGCCGGCAACATGGAGTTCTTCAACTCCTCCACCGTTTTGTTGGCAGAGAACTACACCGGCTGTTTGGGCGAGGTGCGGATCGGTGGCATTTATTTACCGTTTTCAGGTCTCCTAGAGGAAAAAGCTCCACAAACGTCACAGTTCATCCGAGTTGGAGGGGTTTCAGAGCCTCGTCTGGGATGCAGCAGCTCCTCATCGTGTCTCTCTGATCCCTGCCAGAACAACGGCACCTGCACGGATCTCTTCAACCTCCTCTCTTGTGAATGTCGTCCAGGATGGACGGGTGAACGCTGCCAGGAGAACATCGACGAGTGTGTCCAGCAGCCCTGCGTCCATGGGATTTGCCGGGACCTGCTGGGGGAATACGTGTGCCATTGCGCTTCCGGATACACTGGGAAGAACTGCCAGCTGGAGGCGGACGTGTGCCAGGAGCATCGCTGTGAGAACGGAGGCTCGTGTGTGGCTGCGTTTACAGGATACACCTGCGTCTGTCCACCTGATCACACCGGACCCTTCTGCCAGTGAGTCTGACCACTCAGTATTTATGTATTTTTTACAGATTTTTGAAAGAAGTCTTTTCTGCATACCAAGGTTGCATTTGTTTGATCAAAAATACAGTAAAAACAGTGAAATTGTGAAATATTATTGCAATTTCAAATAACAAGTTTTCTACATGAATATATTTTAAAATGTAATTTATTTCTGTGATCAGAGATTTTCAGCATCATTACTCCAGTCTTCAGTGTCACATGATCCTTCAGAAATCATTCTAATATTTCTTGTATTTCTCTCTCTATGTGTGTGTGTGTATATATATATATATATATATATATATATATATATTTATACACACAGTCAGATTTTTATTGCATTTATTTAATCAAAAATACAGTAAAAACAGTAATTTTATTACAATTTAAAATTTCTAGAAAAAAATGTATAGATATATATAGATATATAAAGAGATAGGTACTACTAACGTTTTTATTAATATTTAGTATAATTACTTTTTATTTTTATATTTTATATAGTTAAAGTTTAGTAATTTTCTTTATTTTTGTTTTAATAAAGTTAAACTGCTGCCTTGGCAACTCACTGAAATAAAGCAAGTAATTTAAATGTAAATTTTATTTTAATATATTAATTTTTTATATGGCTATATAGTTTTTAGTAGTCTTTGTTTCATTTTTTATACCAATGTAAAGTTGAGAAAATTGAGAAATGTTGTTTCATTATTTATTTATTTATTTTTTTTAAATGATTTTAGTTTTATTTACCTCTATTAATCATATTAGCAATGTTGGAAAAGTCAGATATGTTCCTCTAATAACACTAATGTTACATTTTTAATTTATGTATATATATTTATATATATTTAAAGGGTTTTTTTTTAATTAATATTTAGTACAATTATGTAGATGTATTGTTTTTTTTTTTTGAATTAACTGAGAAATGTTGCCTTGCCAAACTTGCTGATATAATGCAAATAATTTTTCACAATTTTGTTTTAGTTTTAGTCTTATTTTTAGTTACCTCTTATAACCATGTTAGCAAGATTTGGAAAGTCAGATACATTGCTTTAATAACACCAAAGGACAAACTTCAAGTTTACTTTGAAGAAAGTGGCATTTTTAATTTATGCCATACTTTCCTACTAAAAATATTGAATTAAAAAAAAAAAAATAAAATAATAATAATAAAAGATAAATTAAATAAAAATGTTAATTGATGTAAAGCTGAAATAGGATACTGTTCAAGTTTTTAGTATAATTATCAGTTTTTTTTTAATATAGCTATATATATGAATATCTTTAGTTAAACTGAGAAAATGTTGCCTTGCCAAACTCACTGAAATAAAGAAAATAATTTTTTACAATTTTATTTGAATTATTTATTTATTTGTGTATGTATGTATATATTTGTTTATTGGTAGTTTTTCATTTAATTAAATACAATTTAAAGTAAATTTAAATTTTTAATTTATATGAATTTTTAATTTATCCCATACAATTTATCCCATACAAAAAAACTGTTTATTGAAGAAAGCTTAAATAAAATAAAATATAAATATTAGTGGAAAACATAAACAGCTTTAAAAAATATAAATCAGGGTTCCTACGGGGTTTGGAAAAGTGTGGAATTTGATTTAAATATTTTACATGTCTGGAAAAGTATGGGAAAAAGAAAACAGAGTATGGAAAAATATTTGTGTTTCCAGAATTTTGCCCCTATTTAGTTTTTTTTTTTTTTTTTTACAATAGAAACATTAAGAATTAAGGATGTGCTAAACTGGACATTAGGCCTTGATATTAGAGGTACTACCATAAGAAATATATACCAAATACAAAGCTGAAAATAGTGCTTTATGAACCATTTGTGTTATATATGGATATGGTAGGAAAATCTACTGAGAGGTTTGGAAATTTGAGTCTGGAAAAGTATGGAATTTTGAAATGGAAAATGTGTAGGAATCCTGATAAATGTAATATTTTTTTCCCTAATATTTATGTTTTATTTTAGCCTTATTTCAGTGAACATTCATTATTTTTAATGGCTTTCTAAATCAGATTAAACATGTACAATATGTATGCTAAGCTTATCTGGATTGAACCTATTTGAATTTACTACCCATATATCATCTTCTTGTATTTGCACAGTATAGAGTAAATGTAAATCCCTTTATTGATCATTTATCATTGTGTCTCATCCATCAGGTGGCGTTTTCCTCCTCAACAGTGTGATGTGGATTTACAGTGTGAACATGGAGGCGTTTGTAGTGAGGGATCATGGGGAGCGAACTGTACCTGCAGACCGGGCTTCACTGGAGACAGGTGAGACCAGACCAACATCGAAATCACGATTAAATGTGCAGACTGCAGTGAGTCTGATGACTTTCTGTGTTCCAGATGTGAAGTGGACATAGATGAGTGCGAGTCGAACCCGTGTCATAATGGAGGCACGTGTGTGAACAGACACAATCACTACCTCTGTGAGTGTGTGTCTGACTTCAGCGGAGAAAACTGTGATAATACGGTCAGTTCTTGGGTCTTGTTCATTCAGCTAGGCAGTGATTTTGTTTCATGTATGCTTTAAGGGCCCTTTTTTCTGAATTCCATTTTTCTTGTTTTGATTTTTTTTTAAATATTAAAACCTTGACACTTTAAATTGAATGGTTCAGTTAAATTACAGTAATCAAAAAGTATGTCTACTTAATTAAAATCATGAGAAATACAATTTTATTTAAAATTTTAGGACCCTATGTTTTATTCCCCCCCAAATTCCATTTTATTTTGTCCACAAATTAGTTTTCCACTTTTCATTTTTTCTGTATTGTTTTTTTTTTCCCCTAATTTGAATTTTTCTGCATTCTGAAATCAAAGATCAAAAAAAAAAAAATTAAATTAAATTTCAATCACAAAACTCATACAGTTTACCATCAGTGTGTTAAAAGTTAAACAAAAAATGACAACTTAAATTTTTTTTAAATAATTATAAAAATAAAATAATAACTAAGCAAGCAAATAAATTAGTAAATAAATAAATAAATAAATAAATACCAGCATGTCAAACTAATTGAAGTCATGAAACTTTATGTCATGAAAAGTCATGAAAGTTTAACAATAATTTATTAAAAGGTTAACAAAAATTAAAACTTTAGGGCCCTGTGAAATTCATTTTCGTTTTCCACATTTTTTTCTTTTAAATTTAATTTTAAATTTTTCAATGGTTAAATTAAATTAAATTAAAACATATGTCAAATTAATTTAAGTCATAAAATGATAAATTATTCGCCTTCGCCCCCCCCCATTTAATTTTTTTTTTCATTTTAATATTTCTGAATAAGTTTGAATAAATTAAATTTTAGCCATCAAAAACCATGTAATTGAAATTATGAACTTATACAATCTAACAACAATTAATTGCAAGTTTAACAAAAAAATGTAAATTTTAGAGCCCTATGAAATGTTTCTTTTTTCCCACATTTTATGTTTTCTCTTTATTTTTTTCTGGATTGATTATGTATGTACTTATTTATATCTGTTTTAAAGGTTAAAGTAATTTGTAAAATGTAAATTTAAAAATTACATTTTTAAAAGTTAAAAATTTAAATTTTAGCACACTACAAAACCTATTTTTTTATTTTTTATCTAAAATTTCGTTTTATTCTTCTGGATTCTGTTTTTTTTTTCTTCCATTTCATTTTTTTTTTTTTTTTTTGTATTTTGTTTTGAAGGACATCAATTTTTTATTAATCAAAAAGCAGGTCTTAATAATTAAAATCAATACAATTTCAATTTTTTCAATTTTTTTTTAACAATTTTATAATTTCCCTATGAATGAGACACATGAAATGCAATTCTTTTCAGATTTTTTTTTAACATTTAAATATAATTTTTCTGACCGGATTCTGTGTTTTCCTCCTCATGTCATCCTGCAGAAGCAGCAGCAGCAGGAGCGTGTGCCGTGGCTGATGGTGGCCGTCCCGTTGGCGTGTCTGGCCGTCCTGCTAGCAGCGATCGGACTGGTTTGCCTGGTTCTCACCGCCCGAAAGAAACGCCAGTCGGAAGGAACCTACAGCCCCAGTCAACAGGAAGTAGCTGGAGCCCGACTAGAGATGGGCAGCGTGCTGAAAGTGCCTCCAGAGGAGAGACTCATCTGACATCAGTCGTCCTGTGGACGTTTTGGGCCGAACACGCGCGTACCCATGACACTTTAAAGCAGCAAACCCGACGGGTGTGACTTTTAGCCTGTTGATCAAAGCTGCATGTGCCTTCAGTGGAAGGTTAATGGAGGAAAAAAAACAGGTGATTCTCTATCATGAATGTTCACTTTCACCACTACAAGAGCAGAGGACATCTTCAGCTTGGGAAGGTTAGATGAAACCAATGTAAGAAATATAAACTGTGACCAATTTTCATCCCATATGGCAGAAAATATATTTTCAAATATATTTTAAAACATACAAAAATGGCCAAAAAAAAAAAAAATCGATTCACTAAAAAATATATTTTCTACCAGTATATTTTTTGTATGTTTTTGAAAATATATTTTGAAATGCTTTTATGAATACATATTTCTATATTGAAAATATTCATATAGTTAAAATAATTTTTTTTTTACATATAACTGAAAATTGAAACTAAATATATTTTCGATCAATATACTTAATTGCACTTCACTGTTTACAACATATATTTAAAGCATATTTTGGACACAAAAATTATATATGATGTACATTTTCTGCCATATGGGCTCTAATTTTTGTATTTTATACTGTGACGGTAATTCCAGTGGCAGGAAAGCACCAAAGTTTGGAGTTTTTGGCAACATCGAAGGCTTTTTGTCCAAGTAAGTGTTCAGTTTGTGACGCGTTTTGGCTTTTTCATTTGATATATTTTCGTTATTCTCTATTCCAATGAGAACAGGCCATGATTCACAACATTAGGCTTCAATTAATGCCACTTTAGCATGTGGATAAAGGTGTAAAACACTGGTAACATAGGTCAGGGGTTTTCAAACTGGGGTCCGGGGACCCATAGGGGCCCACAAGGAAGTGCTTGTTTGGAAAAAAAAAAAATGTATTAATAAATGTAACAATTGTATTATTATTATTGTAATTATTATTATATTCTATATAACTATTATAATTATTCAAAGAATTAATACAAAATATGATTGAATAAAAATGAAATAAATTATCAAAGAACTAATCAAAATTAGTAAAAATGAAAACAAAGAAATACATATTATAGTAAAATGATTTATAAAATTAAGATTAAAAAAGAATAAATAAATACAATACTTTACTTTAAAATACAGTTTGTTTTAGAAAAAAAAAATAATGTTGTTTAATAGAAACTAAATATTTTCCAATTAATATTTTAGAGTTCTAATATACATTTTTCACAGTGTAAATTGGGTATTTATACAAGAAACTATTTAAATGTCTTTTACGTGTTAGAATGGGAATCCCTTGCACGATGATGATCATATTTGGGGGTCCGTCGCACCCAAAAAGGTTGAAAACCCCTGACATAGGTAATTGTGACAATCATTTAATGTTCTCCCGCTCATGTGAAATAATGTATCTATTTATGGCAACATGTATAGGAATGTGATATCCCTGAAAAGGAGACACAAATTAGAGATTTTATGAAGTCGGCAAGTTACTTGCCCATAGTGTCAAAAAAGCCTTTTAAGTAGAGGCATGTTAATATAAAAATTGAAAATTTCTTCCCTCCATTTCCTTAAGCAAGGTTTTTATGTAATGTGTTTTGACACAAATTCTGTGCTACACTGGACTGCTTTCACAGATGAGGTACGATTAAAGGAGAAGTCCACTTTCTAAAACAAAGTGAGCACATATAATGTACTCACCCTCTTGATTTTCATGTCTTTCTTTCTTCAGTCGTAGAGTAATTGTTTTTTGAGGAAAACATCAGCATTTTTCCCCATATAATGGACTGATATGGTGCCTCGATTTCGAACTTCCAAAATGCAGTTTAAATGCGGCTGTAAACGATCCTGGTTATTTTAATGATAATAATACAATCTATATACTTTTTAATCTCAAACGCTGGTCTTGTCTTACTCTGCCTGGATTGTTTTTTTCCAGTTCATGTCAGTTAGTGTATGTCGAAAAACTCCCATCTCATGTTCTCCCTCAACTTCAAAATCGCCCTATATCGCTATTTTACCTTTTTTGTTAAGGGTGTTTGAGCGTCTTTGCATGTTCACTTTGCAAAGACTGGATCGGTACTTCTGCAGCAGTGTAGGATGATTTTGAAATGATTTTTGAAGTTGAGTGAGAAAATATGGTCAGAGTTTTTCGACATACCCTAACTGTCTTGAGCCAGAATACACAGAGTTCAGTGAGAGCAAGACAAGACGAACGTTTGAGATTAATTATATTCTTTTTAATGAAAATAACCAATCGTTTCGCTAGATAAGTCCCTTCTTTCTCAGCTGGGATCGTTTGAAGCTGCATTTAAACTGCATTTTGGAAGTTCAAACTTGGGGCACCATATCAGTCCATTATATGGAGAAAAATGCAGAAATGTTTTCCTCAAAAAACGATTTCTTTACGAATGAAGAAAGAAAGACATGAACATCTTGGATGAGGAAGGGGTGAGTACATTATATGTGAATCTTTGTTTTGGAAGTGCACTTGAAGTTGATCAAATGAAATAACAGATCTATAATGAACATCGCTGAAACAGCGCAAAGAGCTTTTCTACATGTAAATGTTTTTCTGTATACTGTAAACGTGGTCAGTATTTGATGTTTAACACTGGACTGGTTAAAATCCACTGTGTTGTTTTTCCACTGGATTGATTGATTGTTTCTCTGCTGTTACAGTAATGCTGGGAGATGTGATGACTGTATTTGTATATTTTTATATTGTGTTGTGTCATTTATATCACTTATTTCTACTTGATGTAAATTTTTCAATCTTATTATGAGACAAAAGCATAATTTTATATTGCTGTATGTGACATTACTGAATGTGGCGTTTGAGCAAAGACAGCTGGGATCTTTGTTTTTTTTTTCCTATAATTTTTCAGTCAAACTGATTTCAATATATGAAGGGAATGTATGAACTGATAAAATGCTGAAAAATGTAAGTTGCATTGGATAAAAAAAAAATTGTCAAATGCATAAATGTAGTCCAACATGGATCATGTTGAGGTTCTTTTTTTTGTGAAAGTATGGTCATTTTTTAGTCCATCACTAGTATTATAGAACCAAATGAAATTACAAAATGCCATTCTTCAGATAGTCCCAGGATGCTGAAAAAAAAAGCAATGTTTTTATTATGCCACAGTGTTTCCCTCAACCACCATCTAAAAAAATAAAATTAAATTTTGGTTGCTTATTAGGTAACAAAAAAAGCTACTAAAATCATATGAACCGTGTTTGCCATAATTCTGGCAATTTTGAAATAGCCAATCCAGATTTCTATTTAAAAGCCATGATCTGCACACATCGCTCTTCAGATACTGATGTTCATCTGAAGGGAGTCTCAGAACATTCCAGAGAGAGAAACTCCCACAGACTAAGAAAACACTCATAGCACACCTCCTCAACTCATCTCACAAGAGAAGTGCTTTCATTTTACAACATAACACTCAAGTCATTTAAGGAAAGAGATGTTTAAAAATGTCTTGACATTACAATCATAATATGAAATCAGTGCCATTTACCTCACAACAGGATGAAGCTCTAAGATGAACCATAAACCTTAAAGACCAGCTGTGGTGAGATGATCAATTAATTCAAAAATGGTTATTGAGCAAAGTAACGCATTTGACCAACGTTTTGACTTTCTTAAGGTTTTTCCTCATTAAAAGTAGATCTTAAATGACAGTGCATAATGTCTTAGAACAATAGATAGTTGATCTGCAGGTAATGCATGAATTGGAAAAAAAAAAAAGTAACCAATAAAATGCAAGTCGGTTTGGATAAAAGTATCTGCCAAACGCATAAATGCAAATGAAAATATACTACAAATACAAATGTGTAATGCTACAGTATATCAACTACATAAAAAAGTTCGTTAAAACAAACTTTAAGTTGGCTTGAGAAAGCCAGACCAGAAAGTTTGAAAAAGTTTCAGTAATTCTAAAAAGTTCTAAAAAGTTTTAAGTTTGGATGGTTTTCAGCCTGAAATAGTTTTAAGTTTAAAGTAGTTTTAAAAGGTTAGAGTTTGAATGCAATCTGTCAGAGAGACAGATAGATTGATAGACAATTAACATGCAAGTATGATTCTAATGTTAGCATGTTGCTAGCATGATTAGATAAAGTATTAAAAAAAAAAAAAAAAAAAAAAAAAAAAACAACTCATAAAAACGAGAAAAACAACAATTATTAAAACTTTAAAATTAAAATAAATTAAAACCCATTTCTGTTATAATTTTTTTTTTAAAAATCAGCATAAAGACACTATACAGCACAAACTACCATGATACCGTAATACAAATTAAAGATTTAATTAATTTCCATAGGTAAAGCTGTATCATGATCATAAATATTACTGTACACTAATAATAAAACCATTAAAGAAACATTTTTGTTATGTGAAACAACTGAAACAAAATACTTTAAAACTGAAATGAAAAATGGTCACAAAATAAAATGGAAATGCATACAAAAAAAATGAACAAACATAAAACAAAAAACATTTGCATAAAGTGTCATAAAACATAACTATTAACAGCAACTATTCTCATGACAGTCAACTCCATTTCTGTAATAAAATTAAGTAAAATCAGCATAACTACATAAAGACAGCATACAAACTGAAACTGAAATAAAAACTATAAAATCAGACATACTGTATTTAAAAAGAACAAAAACTAATAAAAACAAGAAAAACAAAACAACTGCTAAAACTTTAAAATTAAAATAAATTAAAACCCATTTTTGTTGTAAAAATTATTTTTTCAAAGCATTAAGGCAGTACAGCACAAACTACCATTATGATCATAGATATTACTGTTAGATATTACTAATAATAAAACCATTAAAGAAACATTTTTATTAAGTGAAACAACTGAAATATACTAAAAAGAATAAACATTTTTATGTCTGCTAGTTGCCAAGATGCAATGAAAATGAAAAGTTGCGTTTTTGCTTAACTTGAAGTACTAAAAAACTAATAAATATGAAAAAACTACTAAAATAAAAAAAGAAAATATATAACAGTATATCATTGATACTAACATTTCACTAGTTCTCAGTAGCCTAATGGAAAAAAAATATCACAAAACAGCCACAAAAAAAAAAAAAAAAAGGGTTTAATTATAATTTTAGGGTGACATGTTGACAGATTTGTGGGATTCATCTACATGAGATCTTTGCATCGAGAAACTTTGCATTGCACGTCCACCACACTGGCACCAAATCTTTCACTTTGTGAGTAAATGGGCGTCCGTATGAAACGCCTGTTCTCTCACTCTTTGCACGCTTCTCCCTGAGAGGGAACGAGACGGTGGTGGGGGGCTTGATGTGACAGGCCTGACAGACTCGTGGCTGAGGGTGGGTGGGGGGACGCGGGGGGGGGTTTCAGCTGGTAAGTATCATGTCAGATATGATGGCTCTCGCTCTGTCTCTAATGAGGGAGATCACCGTCTCCCACACCGTGTCAGGAAGCACCGACAAATCATCCGCGCGTCACGCCGGGGCCCGGAGATGATATGTTGACAAATGCAGAGAGTTCACTCTTTTAATTGACAC
Source organism: Labeo rohita (assembly GCF_022985175.1). Taxonomy (NCBI): domain Eukaryota; kingdom Metazoa; phylum Chordata; class Actinopteri; order Cypriniformes; family Cyprinidae; genus Labeo; species Labeo rohita. Next base: position 33,141,281 of record NC_066876.1, read on the forward strand.
TAAGAGAGGGAAACGCTCTCGCTGCCGGGAGACAAGCGTGGAAAACAATGCACGGGAGCAAAAAGGAGGGATCTGGAGGGAGAGAGAAGTGTCGGATGTGCATTGTTGGCACGGGATGTCATTCTCGCTGTTTGCGTTCAGACACCCTGCCATGATTAGAGGTGTGTTTCTCTGGGGCTGTCAGCCACGACAGCTGCGCTAAAACAGCGCTGCGCATTGATACTGAGGCCAACGCGAGGATGATTGAGGGATTTTAGAAACACACAGCCATTGCCCGTTCATTTGCCAACGCGTTTGAGGTAAACAGAGGGATGTCGGCGTGATGACACACACACAGAGCTTGGAAGTTCCTTCAGAAGAACCGTATATAGCTATATATTCTCAGACAGGTTCGTGCAAGAAAAAAGCGACCCTATAGATGTGCATTTTTTCCTCAGGCGCAGCACTTTTTACTTGCAATCATATGCCCGATATTAACTGCATATTTATGCAGGTGCAGATGTTGAAGCACATTTAGCACTGTGGCTTTTTCACCAGCAGAGGGCAGAACATACACATGCACTCACTGGACACTAGGTCCAAGTTACTCAATGGGGAAAAAGCTTTCAAGATGCTCTTAACCCCTGTGCTGTGCTGGAAATGTACCTAAATTTGTGCTCCCAACTGGGCTTTTGAAAAGTGCCTGTAAATATGCTATATTACCAACAAAGCGTGGATTTCTTTCAACAAGCACAGAATTTGTATTGTAATTTTTTCAATGTGGTTCACTCAAAAAAAAAAAAAAGCTGAGTTAAAAACATATGGACAAACCCAGCGACTGGGTTTGTTTTGACCCAGTGGTTGATGAATTAAAAGTTTTTTTTTTTTTTTTTTTTTTTTTTTTTTATATATTAAGTTTTTTTTTATATTCAAAAGGGTTTGATTACCAGGGAATGCATGAATTGAAAGAAATAAGGAACGTATAAAATGTAAGCTGGTTTGGATTACATGCAAATGAAAATCTACTACAGATACAGATGCCTAAAGCTATATCACAATACAATAAAATAAAATAGAAATGCATACAAATGAGATGAAAAAAATCGTAACTAATAAACAAAAAATGATTCATATCATTCACATAAAACTTCAAATATATGAAAAAACTTCATAATATGTTGAATCCCATGAAAGCTTACAAGAACACATCTAGGTCACAGTCATCTGACTGAAAAAAACCCCAAACACTTAAAACTACTTAAAGTACGAAGTAAAACGAAACCTAAAATAAAAACTATGAAAATAAACATTTAAAAAAAAAGACAAAAACACAAAATTACTTAAACTTTAAAATTAAAACGAAACAAAACAAAACAAAAAAAAAATGTGTCAATCTATATCATACACATGTGCTCACTGGACACTAGGTCTAATTAACTAGGTCTTATTCAATAGGGAAAAAGCTTTCAAGATGCTCTTAACCCTTGTGCTGTACTGAAAATGTACCTAAATTTGTGCTCCCAGCCAAAAAAGACTGGGCTTTTGAAAAGTGCCTGTATACATGCTATATTACCACCAATTTGGGGATTTCTTTCAACAAGCACAGAAATTTTATTTATTTATTTTTTTAATCTGATTGGTTCATTTTAAAGAATGCCGGGTTAAAAACAAATGGACAAACCCAGCGACTGGGTTGTTTTGAACCAGTGGTTGATGAATTCATTTAAAAATGGCTTATTGACCAAACTAACATGTTTGACCAATGTTTTGGCATTTTGAAGGTTTTTTAAAGTTTTTTAGATTCAAAAGGGTTTGATTCCCAGGGAATGCATGAACTGAAAGAAATAAGGAACGTATAAAATGTAAGTTGGTTTGGATAAACGTGAGTCTGCCAAATGAAAATCTACTACAGATACAGATGCCTAATGCTATATCACAATACAATCAAATAAAAAAGGAAAAAGCATACAATTGAGATAAAAATCATAATAAATGTTATTAAAAAAAAAAAAAAAAACACATTCATATCATTCACATAAAACTTCAAATGACATTATTCAACATCATTATATGTTGAATCCCATGAAAGCTTACAAGAACACATCGAGGTAATTAATAAAAAACAGTACAAAGTAAAATTAAACCTGAAATAAAAAAAGACAACAAAATTACTAAAATGTTAAAATTAAAATGAAACAAAACAAAACAAAAAAAAGTGTAAATCTATATCATACACATGCACTCACTGGACACTAGGTCTAAGTTACTCAATGGGGAAAAAGCTTTCAAGATGCTCTTAACCCTTGTGCTGTGCTGAAAATGTACCTAAATTTGTGCTCCCAGCCAAAAAAGACTGGGCTTTTGAAAAGTGCCTGCAAATATACTATATTACCACCAAATCGTGGATTTCTTTCAACAAGCACAGAATTTGTATTTTAATTTTTTCAGTCTGGTTCACTCTAAATGCTGAGTTAAAAACATATGGACAAACCCAGGGACTGGGTTGTTTTGACCTGGCTGTTCAGTTTTGCATAGTTTTATTTACCTCAACTATTGTTTAAATATTACTATATGGCTGGCTTAATATGAACCCAAAATAGGTTGTAAATTAAAAATCAGACACATAATTACTAGAGGCATCAGAAATAATCAAAAGATGAACATTTATTAATAGGCAATTTTAAAATTAATTTATTCAACTTATTAATACATGATTTTCTTCCTTAGTATTTTTGTCTTGTTTTTTGGTATAAATAAAAAAAAAGTCTTAAATCAGGATGCATTTACTAGACAAGTAAAATGACTAAAGATACTTTGTCTTGTTTTCTGAAAAAACAAAAAAAACAAATTGTGTTAGTTTTTGCTTAAAACAAGCAAAAATTTCTGCCAAAATGACAAGAAAAATAATCTTGTTTACCCTTTGATTTATTATTGAATTATTTTTCTTACCCCATTGGCAGATATTTTTGCAAAAACTAATAAAATTTTAATATTTCTGTCATTTTACTTGTCAAGTAAATGCATCCTGATTCAAGAATTCTTAGATATTTATACTAGAAAGCAAGACAAAAATAAATTTTTTGCACTGCAAAACAACCCAATAGCTGGGTTTGTCCATATCTTTATCCAGCGCCAGGTTGTTTTTAACCCAGCATTTTTAGAGTGTTCTAGGCCTCATTGATCTGAGCGTATGTGCTTCAGTTTTTGAGTGGAAAAAAGCATTAATTATTGATAATTTTCTACATTTTCACTCAAAAATTGCATAAGCTGTAAGGTGCATAAGCTCAAATCAATGAGGCCTTTGATCATTCGGTTCCATAAAGAGATACTAAACCTGTTCAAATTGGGAAAAAAAAAAAGAGAGTGTTATGACGCGCCATCAATCATCAGCCATACTGGCAGCACATAATGTAAACAATGCCACTGAACCAAATCAAACTCAAACATGTTGCTGTTACTGCTGCTGAAAATGGTCAATTACTGTCATGTTTTGGGCTGTACTAATCGGTCAGACCGGGAAATACATTTGGAGTACTACAGACTGCCAAAAGTTATAACAAATCAAGTAGAAGGGTGCAAAGACAGTGTGGTTGGCCAAACCGATCCAGGATTTCCAAGGCAAGAATCTTGACAACATTCGAGTTTGTTCTTACAATTTCCGGTCAAGTAGGTGAAATATTAGCCTATTATCTTAATACTGCTCGTATGTATCTTTACCACCTATTAACTTTAGTTTGACAAACTGTTGCACCCTTTCCTATCTACTAAGGCCTTCTCTATATGATTTAGCAGCTTTCACACATTTTTACCCGTAGTTTAGGCAGCATAAATTAGCAGAACAACATACTTAGTAGTACATTAACTGTGCAATCAATGCTGCTGTTTACATCCGAGTATCTCCAACATGACTGTGCATCCAGGTAACTGACCAAATGTGACACTGGATCACAAAACCAGTCATAAGGGTCATTTTTTAAAAACTGAGATTTATACATCAAAAATACTGAATAAATAAGCTTTCCATTGATGTATGGTTTGTTAGGATAGGACAATATTTGGCCGAGATACAACTATTTAAAAATCAGGAATCTGAGGGTGCAAAAAAAAAAAAAAAATCCAAAAATTGAGAAAGTTGCCTTTAAAGTTCTTCAAATAATGTACTTAATGTATATGACTAATCAAAAAATAAGTTTTCATACATTTACAGTAGGAATTTTACAAAATATATTCATGGAACATGATGTTTACTTAATTTCCTAATGATTTTTGCCATAAAAGAAAAATCAATAATTTTGACCCATTCAATGTATTTTTGGCTATTGCTACAAATAAACCCCAGCGACTTAAGACTGGTTTTGTGGTCCAGAGTCACAAATAATGATAGAAGAAACGATAGAAATGATAAGAAATGATAGAAATTAATACTTTTATTTAGCAAGGATGCTTTAAATTGATCAAAAGTGACAATAAAGACATTTATAATGTTACAAAAGAGTTCTATTTCAGATAAATGCAGCTCTTCAGAACTTTCTATTCATCAAAGAAGCTGAAAAAAAAATTTCATAGAAAAGTTTTCAACATAATGTTTTTCCTAAATAATAATTTCCTAATGATTTTTGCCATAAAAGTAAAATCAATAATTTTGACCCATACAATGTATTTTTGGCTATTGCTACAAATAAACTCCAGCGACTTAAGACTGGTTTTGTGGTCCAGGGTCACAAATGATGATGCAAACCCTCTATAACATAATGAGAGACTTACACGCAATTTTTGTATGCTGGTCATTGTTGACTGGGAAAACTACAAGTTTAACAAGGTGGGGGAAAAAATCCTAAAAACTTACCCAAATTTCCCTATGTGAACAAAGCCATTAAGCTCTAGTCCAATGCAATAACATGAACTAGCCTATTTGGAAGAAAAACAAAAAACAAACAAACAAACAAAAAACAGAACAGGAAGGGTAAATAAATGTACAAAAAGTACCATGTTACTTACAAAGTACGTACCACATGAATGCCACATGAAGCAGTAATACATGCTAAAGCATATGCCATTTTATCTAATAGTACAGCCAGCACTAGCCTACTACACTCCTAGACGAACAAAAGTCGTTTTTAAATGCTCTCACAGAACAAAATGTTAAAAGAACCACAAAACAAAATAGTACGTCTTAGTTCAGCATTTCATGGAAACACCCCGCAGTCACAATGAAATCCGACTTTCACAACACATTTAAGCTGAATTGTGTTTTCCAACCTTTCTTCTCCTCATTACCTGTATCTCCGTCAATACAAATAAAACTATTCCCGAGTTTTCAACTCACAAATGCAGCATCACCTCACAATGCTGAATCCTCGCGCGCACGCCAGCTTCTTTCCCGCCTATTCGCAGGATTTCCGACGCTCTCGCGCCTCATTTTGCCCAAATATGGAGATATCGCTCGTCTTATTTGAATACATACATAAGACACGATTTCAGTCTAATGGTTTCGGGTCAGTCCAGCATATAATTGTATATCTTGTTATTATGCTACTCCCCGGATGCTAAATTGGCTCGGTGGGTGTGAATGTGGCGCCAAGTAAGCAGTTCCGCCGCAACTGCGCTTGATATGAGCTAACCTTAAACATCTCCTGTCACCGCTGTTGTCTTCAACCCGACACACAGAATGCCTATTTAAACACCGAAAGTGACAATATATAGCTTTTAACTGTACTGTTTGACACAATCCTGATGTGAAATGCCAGTTCAATCGAAGTATTCGTATTATTTCCAGTAATAAGTTTCCTCCAAAGCAGTAGAAGCCATGCATATATTATATATAACTAAGCTATCTATATACACTACCAGTCAAAAGTTTTTGAACAGTAAGATTTTTAATGTTTTTTAAGAATACTCTTTTGCTGGCAAAGCCTGCATTTATCTGATTCAAAATACAGCAAAAACAGTAATATTGTGAAATATTTTTTACTGTTTAAAAGAACTGCTTACTATTTGAATATATTTTAAAATGGAATTTATCTCTGTGATCATTACTCCAGTCTTCAGTGTCACATGATCCTTCAGAAATCATTCTAATATGCTGGTTTGCTGTTCAAGAAACTATTATTATTTATTTTTTATTACCTAGGCAAGGCAAGACAAGGCAAGTTTATTTATATAGCACATCTCATACACAAAGGTGCTTTACATAAAAGGAAGTAGAATAATCATAAAAGCAATAATAAAAACAATAATTCACAAAAAATGCAATAGAATAATCATAAAAACAATAATCACAACAATAAAACAAAAATAATTAAAACCTTTAAATATACCATTGATATTTAAAACAGTTGAGTACATTTTTTTCAGGATTCTTTGATGAATAGAAAGATCCAAAGATCAGCATTTATAACATTATACACTATACAGTTCAAAAACTTTGAATTAAGTATATATATTTTTTTTTTTGGGTGGGGAAAGAAATGATAGAAATTAATACTTTTATTTAGCAAGGATGCTTTAAATTGATCAAAAGTGACAATAAAAACATTTATAATGTTACAAAAGAGTTTTATTTCAAATAAATGCTGTTCTTCAGAACTTTCTATTCATCAAAGAAGCTGAAAAAAAAAATTAAAAGAAAAGTTTTCAACATAATAATAAAAAAAATTTTTAAAACAGCAAATCAGAATATTAGAATGATTTCTGAAGGATCATGTGACTGGCGTAATGATGCTAAAAATTCAGCTTTGAAATCCCAGGAATAAATTACATTTTAAATTATATTCAAATAGAAAATAGTTATTTTAAATAGTAAAAATATTTCAGAATGTTACTGTTTTTGCTGTGCTTTGAATCAAATAAATGCAGGCTTGGTGAGCAAAAGAGTATTCTTTAAAAAACATTAATAATCCTACTGTTCAAATACTTTTGACTGGTAGTGTTTATGAAATCAATAGCTCAGCTATTGTTTTTAATTCTAATGCTTCTTAGTTCTATCCATTTTCAAAGTCAATATTGTCCAATTTTTGTGATTCCCTTTGTAGCTGCATGGTTGGTTTGGTTCATAGCTTATAATTCTTAAACGTAGAATAACGTACTATACTTACTATAACAATATGAATAAATTCAGTTATAAACATTAATTAAAGAAACATATAGAGCATAACATGGATCTAAACGCAGTAATACAGACATGTTAGCCTTTCGTTTACATGAAGCTACGCTTCCCATGCTGTAGCATGATGTTGTTAATGTAAAGACTGGTGGCGGCTGGATTGCCATGCCTGATCCAGCCTTCTTTGCATTTCCCTCCTCAACTTGAAACAGGGAAGAAATCTCAGGGAGGCAAAAGAACAACAGAGCTAATTAGCCGCGCGGAGCTGACAGAGCGAAGCCAAATGGCTGCCAGCCAACCCAGCAGAGGAAGGAGACCCAATGTTCAGCAGGATCGATGGAGGAGACCACTTCATTAAAGACCCCCTGGAACAGAGTGAGAGAGAGAGGGTCTGTTTAATTAAGTCTGCGCTTCAGGGTCTAACAGCAGCCGTACAGCCACTGCTGTCACAGATTCGGCCCTTCTATAGTGTGGCTCTCTTCTCAACACCAGGTGCCTTCTGAAAGTGTAAACGTGTGTGGGAATTACACATCACACTCATTCGGGTGACCTGAGGCTGTATGCATCAATCTATAGCGTTATACCACGGTAGATAAGTGTCAGCCTTTGCTTTGTGTCCATCAGGTTCCAAAAAAACAATTAACCAAATGGGATTTGCAAAAGCAGCAGGTGGATGTTTGGTCCAAAATGCAAAGAAATGGCACTGGGAACAAATGTCTAGCAATATAACTCACTTAATTCACTTTTATATTAAACAGGTTTACAAGCAATTACACATATACTAAACATAGTTATAAATAAATGCAGCAAATGCAGGGTTTTGAGTATAACAAATATAAAATATGTATATTAAAACACACACACACACACACACACTTAGATGTGTCTAGTTTTCTATTTAAGACGAGACACTTCAGATAAATAGGGTAAAAAAAATAACTAATAGTTATCGCCTTACCAAGTTTTCTAAAATGTTAGGTTTACATATGCAAATGAGGCATTATTTAATAAAACATGCGCTAATTTGCATACATTTCTGGTACAAAAATCTAAACACTGGATGAAGTCAGTTTTAAAATTCTTGTTTTATGTATTTATTTATTTGACATATTAGAGTCATGTTTTTACAGAGGGAATTTTGGGGATCTCATTTGTCACTCATTTTGTCAGACAGAAAACAATGTATTTAATAATTAATTTTGGGGGAATAAAATGTATATAATCAAGCTAATTATATATGAACAAATCCCTCTGTAAAAACCCTCAGGATATAGACAGGAAGTGTAAGTGCTACTGAAGTGGAGATTTATGGCACAGTTTAGAAGAAAAAGCAAATTTTGGGAAAACGGCCTTTAAAATATGTATTGTAATTGAAATCTATTGAAACAAATAGATAAAGTGCTATTAAAAAACACTTATCAGTGTCTTTTGGATGTTTTCTTTTCACTAGTCTAAAAAAAAACACTTTATGAAAAACCAAAAAGCCCAAAATCTCAAAATTGACAGTTTTTGCCTGAAGTGTCTCCCCTTAAACTATTGTTCAAGAGTTTGGTGTCTGATTTTTTTTAAAGAAATTAATACTTTTTGTTAAGCAAGGACACATTAAACTGATAAAAAGACATTTACATTGTTACAAATTATTGCTATTTAAATAAATGTTGATCTTTTAGACTTTCATCTACAAATCCTGAAAAATAAAATGCATCACATTTTCCACAAAAGTTTTCAACATTGATAATAATCAGAAATGTTTCTTGAGCAAATCAGTATATTAGAATGATTTCTGAAGGATCATGTGACTCTGAAGACTGGAGTAATGATGCTAAAAATGCAACTTTGATCACAGGAATAAATGACATTTTAACAGATATTCACATAGAAATGAGCTATTTTACATTCTAATAATATTTTACATTTTTACCAATTTTACTGTATTTTTTGATCAATCAAATGCAGCCATGGTGAGCATGTTTTCTTCTTTCAAAACATTAGAAATCATACCGACGTCTGAATGGAAATGCATCATTTTTTTATTACGTTACAAGACAATGAAAACAAATTTTGATTTCTACAGACAATCCCTACATAGGGACCTTGTAGATTGGAACGCAGCTTCAGATTAACATGGAATTTTTTTTTACACTATTATGGCTTGCAAAGTGTCTGTTTTGGATGCAATCTAAAAATGGTGCAAGATACTTAAGATACAGACTATCTGGCAGAATCTGTAATTATGTTTTTCCTTACATAAACATATTTGCATAAATCAAGCTCTCAACCCAACCACTGTTTCTTAGTCAGATTCAGATTCTGTTTCAAGTCCTTTATGCAGATCATCCAATCTTAAACCCAGTTCGAATATCTTCGACCTGCCCACAGCAACATAACAATATTTCAGGTTTTGTTGTGACTCTATAAATGTGTGAGTACTATGTGCTCCGCGAACCGGCCTGTCTACTGACCACCTCATGCCACCTACAGGGCCAGACAAAGAGAGCGAACCGCCAACATGAAAAGGGCTTCATGCATATTGAAACCACAGCAGGTTTTCTCAGTCAAGAACAAGCAAGATGGAGAAAAAAGGCAACGTCTCAAAGCTATTTAAAACACCTAATGTATCGCCCCCTGTCTAATCCATATTTCCCTAAGAGCTTTATGGAACAAATTGCTGCTAGACTTTGCATTTCAATGGAATTCATTAATGCATATTCAGTTTGCTTATGGCAGAGCGCAGAACGCACCCGCCGGGACTCGTCTCTCTCTCAGCGTTCCGCCGATGAGAACGGCTAGATCGTGTTTCCATTTTGGTTTAATGCGAGCTAACGCTAATGCATTTGAGCGGCAGGGTTCCGCCTTGCTTTGAATCTTTGCATCGGTGCAATTAGGATTTCTTATGTCTATCAGTGTGCGATCAAACACCATGCCGTGACCCGCGCCGTAGCGCAGAAAGCGTGTCGTTTCATATCTGCAGTGTCGTTTGATACGCAACTCTTTTGCCAACTTTGCATCAATTCGTACAAAGTGAATCGTGAGAAAATTTACTTTGGAAGAAGCACCACCGCTAAAAATAACTGTCAAACAAGTATCATTAGGTGTATAATAATAATAATATAAAATTTCAATCTGTTCTTTCCACAAAACTAATACGGCGTTTTAGTGTCACGTTATTATTATTATTTTTTTTTAAATCTAAGATTACGAGATTGAAGTCGTAATATTTTGAGAATAAAGTCAAAATTACGAGAATAAAGTCAAAATGTTTCTAGAATGAAGTAAAAATGATAAAAATAAAGTTTAACTTTTTGAGAATAAAGTCAAAATATTTTGAGAATAAACGTTAAAATTATGGGAATTAATTTGTGGCAATTATGAGATTAAAGTTATATTTTAAGAGTATATTCTAGCCTATTGCGCATGCAAATGGCCCAGATTGGGAGCACTGGGAGAAGTTACCAGGCCACCGGAATTTTATTGAATCTTTGTGGGATAACTGACTTTGTTCTTGAAATATTTAGATTTCATTCTCATAATTTCGACTTTATTCTCAAAACATTTCAACTTTATTCTTGAAACACTTACACTTCATTCTCATAATTTTGACTTTATTCTCGAAACATTTTGACTTTCTCATAAAATGTTGACTTCTTTAATATTTCAATTTTATTCTCGTAATTTCGACTGTATTCTCGTGATATTTTGACTTTATTCTTGTAATAGTTTAACTTTATTCTCGTAATTTCGACTTTATTCTCGAAACACTTTAACTATTCTTGTAATTTAGACTTTATTTTTTAAAACATCTCAACTTTATTCTCGAAACAGACTTCATTCTCGTAATTTTGACTTTATTCTCAAAACATTTCGACTTTATTCTCATAATATTTTAACTTTATTTTTCGTAATATTTCAACTTTATGCTCGTAAAATTTAGACTTTCTCATATTTTAACTTTATTCTCATAATATTTTATTTAGACTTTATTCTTGAAAAATTGACTTAATTCTCGTAATATTTTGACTTAATTCTCAAAATATTTCAACTTTATTCTCACAATATTTAGACTTTATTCTCGAAATATTTCAACTTTATTCTTGTAATAGTTTAACTATATTTTCGTAATATTTTAACTTTATTCTCATAATATTTTAACTTTATTTTTGTAATATTTCAACTTTATTCCCGAAATATTTCGACTTGATTCTCGAAAAATTTTGACTTTATTCTCGTAATATTTTAACTTTATTCTCGTAATATTTCAACTTTATTCTCGTAATTTCAACTTTATTCTCTAAATATTTTGACTATTCTCAAAACACTTCGACTATTCTCATAATTTTGACTTTGTTCTCAAAACACAGACTTTATTGTCATAATTTTGACTTAATTCTCGTAATATTTTGACTTAATTCTCAAAATATTTCAACTTCATTCTCATAATATTTAGACTTTATTCTTGAAAAATTGACTTTATTCTCGAAATGCTTTGACTTTATTATTGTAATTTTGACTATTCTCGAAACATTTGGACTTTATTCTTGTAATATTTCAACTTTATTCTTAAAATATTTTGACTATTTTCGTAATATTTAAACTTTATTCTCGTAATATTTAAACTTTATTCTCAAACTTTATTCTCGAAATTTTGACTTTATTCGTGAAATATTTCAATTTTATTCTCGAAACATTTGACTTTATTCTTGTAATTTTGAATTTATTCTCAAAACATTTCAACTTTAATATCGTAATATTTTGACTATTAATATTTCAGAATCATTAATATTAATATTTCATGCATACATCTGACATGAGAACAGAACATTTAATTAGTAAAACTTTACAATAAACAATAATAAAAAGTTTCTACTTTATTCTTGTTCTACTTTATTCTCGAAATATTATGAATTGTGACAACACCGTTTTACAAAACATTTTAAGTAGATGTGCAGGCACAGGCGCTGGTTTCTTTTTCTGATGGTGGGTGCTTGGCACTCCCACAATAACTCACATTTCACCTGATCTTCAGTTACAAAACCACAAACCACTTAATCACAAAAAATTAACAAAGCATTTCGACAGCTTCTATAAGAAATATTATGGACACACACTAAGCTATAACTTAATGGAGCATATCTGGCATTTTTCCGTGGATGCTCGAGCCCTGGAGCACCCAAGGAATCGGCACCTATGCGTGCAGGTGTCATATAGACTACTTTTATGAAACTTGCATTGCACTGAAACCAATGATGACAGAATTAGAGTTTCATTTTTGAGCAAAATATCACTTTAACATGTAGGCCTAAGTAACCTAATGAAACAAGAAACATGTATGCAGCTCACCTTCATATGGCACCTGCTAAAGACTGTTAAAAAAACCCTGTCTAAACTGTTGTGTTTTACAAGAAAATACTATTTTAGTTTTTAAAAATTTCATTTTTAATTCAGTGTGTTACCTGCCACTTCAGTTGTTTAAAAAGTAAATCCTATGCCATTTTTAAAGGATATTCACACACAGGATGACCAAGCTCAGGCTTGAGAGGAAAAAATAGATCAGAAGACCTTAACATGCTTCCTCAGCTGAAGAACACACTGTCGTAGACTTCAGTTGAGCGTGCGCTGAACATAAGTGGACGAGAAGAGCAAACAAGAGAAAGAGAAGAAAGGAATATGAAAGCATGGTTTCCCCTCCTCTCCGGGCTGTCGCCGTCGAGAGACGAGCCTCTTTTCTGTCGTTCATGTTGATGGAGAGCTGATTAACAGCAGAGTTCTTTTCTAACTCCCTCCATCCACAGAAACCCTCACAACACACTCACCATGCAAATGTGTTTGTCACTATGACAGTATGTCTCAATTAAGGCAGACAGCGAGGAATCTCCGCACGGGGGACTCCTGTCTCCTCCGCCGCACGCCTGACTGACCCCCTACCACATACAACACACTCAACCGTCCCACGACAGATTGTGACGAATGCGAACGACAAAGGAGGACGGAGGGAGAAGTACAGAAACACCTGACTTTCCCAGAAGCGGAAAGAGCTGACAAGAGCCTGTTGCTACAGTAAAGACGACACATCATTATGATAGCAGCGACATGAGCGGCCACGATCAACCAGAATGGACAAAAATGAAGTCTGCCCACTGCAACTAGTGGGTCTTAATATAGTTATGCTGGTTAGGGATTGACATCATTAAAAGTATTGAACTATTCTGGTTCTGCAGTGCAAAAAATGATTTTCTTACTCAGTATTTGTGCTTTGTTTTCCAGTACAAATATCTAAACATTTACTTTATGCTTTTAACAAGAAAACTATTTTTCTAAGGGCTATGAAAAATAAAATGAATCAAAAGGGGAAAACAAAATGTTTTAATATTTTGTTAATTTTTTCTTGTTTTAAGCATAAACTTTTTTATTCGTTTTTTAGTAAACACTTAATATCTTCAGCCATTTTGCTTCTCAAGTAAATGTGTCTTGATTTATGAAAATTTAAATATTTGTACTGGAAACCAAGACAATTATTTTTTAAATTTCAGTTTGTTGCCAGCAGTTTTTGCCTTAAAGGATTTATTTTATTTTAAGCTTTATTTAAACTGCCGGCAACTAATTTTAATAGTTTATATATATACATTTTTAAAATGATTTTTAAAACTTTTTTTATTATTATTTTATTCCCCAAAATGTAATACTTCAGTGATTTCATAAATATTTTTATTTTTTATTTGTGTGTGTGTGTTTATATTTGTAATTATTTTTTATTTATTTCAATTTCAATTGAAAATTCAGTTTTCAATTTCAGAAAAATAAAAATTGTTTTAGTTGACAATAATAATACTGCCTGGTAGAACAGTTATTTCTTTACTTTTATAGTACATATCAATATTATAAATTATTTTATATAAATAAAATATATATATATATATTTTTTTTTTTTCAAATGCATTTGAAAGAAGTATTTTCTGCTCACCAAGTCTGCATTTATTTGATCAAAAATACAGGAAAAACTTAAAAAAAAAAAAACAGTCAAAAAGCATCATTACTCCAGTCTTCAGTGTCACATGATCTTTCAGAAATCATACTAATATGCTGATTTGCTGCTCAAGAAACATTTTTGATTATCATCAATGTTGAAAACAGATGGCTGCCCAATATTTTTATGGAAACCGTGACACATTTTATTTTTTTGGATTCTTTGATGAAAATAAAGTTCAAAAGAACAGCATTTAATTGAAATAGAAATCTTTTGTAACATTATAAATGTCTTTACTTTCGCTTTTAATCAATTTAATGCATCCTTAATGAAACTATTAATTTCTTTTCTATACCATAGTATTAAAATGTTACTCTAAGGCACTTCAGAGAATACCGTGGTACAACCATATTACAGATGACCCATTCCTGCCTCACGGATGTGAGATTAAAGGAAAGAGATGGAGAAAGAGTTAAAGAACGAGAGAGGGAGCGACAATGGCACTTACCCAGGGGGCCAGACACTGAGCTGGCAGAAAGAGAAGAGCTGACAGGTGAGATGACGGAGATTGTGTTTAATTAAACTCCACACGTCATTAAGGGAGGAGAGCTGAGACATGGGACTGACAACAGAGAGAGAAAGAGGAAATGAATTGTGGGTGGGCGGCACAGCGGATGGAATCGAGTTATGGCAAGCAGTCATTTCAAATGAACAATGCCATATTTAGCATCTTTATTGTGTTGTGTTTATGTGGCAGTGAAAACTGTACCACAACACTGTAACAATTACATACCATGATATATAAACATGTTGATTGGAAAGTGTCATGGTATGACCATAAAAATGTTTACAATACAAATACCACAATTTGAAAAAAATATTTAGAAATATTCTTACATTAAACAAACAAACACATAAACAAACAAAACCCATAGTATACATACTTTAACAGTGTGCGTCATTTTGACGGACAGGGTCGTAAAAATTCGGTCATAATCTATTAATACCCGTCATTATAATTTTCATATTTTAATTAGAATAACACATTAATTGCTTTTATTTTTGTTCACATTTTCATTTTTAATCATGAACCTACAGGACAACAGCGCAGTGTTTAAAAACAACAAAATACGCTAGGGCTAGGTTAAAAAAAAAAAAAACAAAACAAAACTGGTGAAAAAACCAGCATATGCTGGTAGGTAGGTTTTGATGCTAGTTTAAGCTGGTCCTTTTGCTGGTTTTTGCTGGTCATGTTGCTGGTCAAGGACCAGCATGAACCAGCAAAGGACCAGTTAAACCAGCATCAAAACCTACCTAACCAGCATCCCAGCATCAAAACATACCTACCAGCATATGCTGTTTTTTTCACCAGGGAAAACAAAAATTCTCGATTTTTATAGATTCTCATTTTAATTAATCAAAATCGATTCTTAAATCAAAATCGATCTTTTGGTCTATGCAGTTTTCAGTTGATGAATAAACAGTAACAGTGTCTCTTACTTCCAAGAAATAGCAATAGACTAGGTTTTGTGTTACATTTGATATAAAAACAGTCTCAGATTTCAAATTCTGTCCATTTCATTAGGAAATTCAAGCAATAAATACCGTTTTGGCGCTCTTTAATGTGGCGTGATAGATCGTTGCAGCTTCTATGTACTTGTCTGTGCGTATTTAAACGCATAGGTAAACAAAATTGTATTTTAAAATGTAATTTAATCCTGTGATCAAAGCTGAAATTTTCAGCATCATTACTCCAGTCTTCAGTGTCACATGATCCTTCAGAAATCATTGTAATATGTAATATGTTATGACGTTAACAAACATGTATTTTTACACACACACACGTTTGTTTTTGTGAATTGTGGGGACTTTCCATAGACTTCTATAGATTTTATACTGACCAAACGATATTGTCTGTCCCCTAACCCAACCCTAACCCTAAACCTACCCCTCACAGAAAACATGTTTGCATCGTTACACTTTCAGATAAACATCATCTACTATTTTTAATCATTTTTTATCAAAAATTTCAGGTTTTACTATCCTTGTGGGGACATTTGGTCCCCACAATGTAGCAAAAACAAGTACACACACACACACACACACACACATATATATATATATATATACACTACCGTTCAAAAGTTTGGGGTCAGTAAGACTTGTAATAGTCTTTAAAGAAGTCTCTTATGCTCATCAAGGCTGCATTTATTTGATTAAAAATATAGAAAAAAAACAGTAATATTGCAAAATGTTTTTACAATATAAAATAATGTTTTTTAACATATTTTAAAATAGAATTTATTCCTGTGATGAAAAGCTGAATTTTTATCAGCTGTTACTCCAGTCTTAAGTGTCACATGATCCTTCAGAAATCATTCTAATATGCGGATTTATTATTAGAATGATCAATGTTGGATAATATCAACAGTTGTGCTGCCAAATATTTTTTGGAACCTGTGATTTTTTTTTTTCAGGATTCTTTCATGAATAACAAGTTTAAAAAGTACAGTCTTTATTCAAAATATAAATATTTTATAACAATGTAAATTATTTATTATTAACTTTTAATAAACTTTTAATTATTAACTTAATACATCCTTGGTGAATAAAAGTATTCATTTCTTAAAAAAAAAAGAAACAATAAAAATGTACTGACCCCAAACTTTTGAACGGTATATATATATATATATATATATATATATATATATATATATATGTGTATATTTAAAATTTATTATTTGTTTTTTTACTACAATAAAGTCACATTCAGTCATACATTTTATTTATTATCAAGGACTTTTAGTTTGCTTTTTCCCCTGTTTCTTTTGTTTTCTGTTCTTGTTTGTCATTTATTACCATGGATTTTGGATATATATATTTAAAAAACTTTTTTTTTTCAGATTGTGAGTGATACTTTTATTATTATTATTATTATTATTATCATTTTTCTCAATTTATTGTTTCTTTCTAATACCTTCATGCAAAACTTACTTGACCACAATGCTCAGGTGTTCTGGATGGTTGCTTATATGGACTACAGAACATGGCCTACAGGTGAAAATTTTGCATCTAAACACTGGCAAACGCGCAGCACGAGCGACTCGCTAGCATAGCGATTACTACACAAGACAAGATCATCTGGCGCTGGTTGTCGTGGTGACGGTGGAGCGCTTGGTGCTCAGGCCCACAGGGGACATCAGTGCACACACACACAAAAAAGCCAGGGGATTTATCTTTACATGTGATGCTTCAGTGCTTTGTTTATTTCACGTCTTCATGCGTCTCTAAGTTATGATCAATGTGTTTGTTTACAGCATTTACTTTTCACAAATGAAAAGTACTGTGATGGTACCAGTATATTATATGTAATTACATAATTATAACAACAACAATAATAAAAACAATAATAATTATTTTTAAAAATTGTGGTAATACTATGATACTGTTCAATCGACATGTTCATATCTCATGGTATTTAAATGGTACAGTATTTTATTATATGTTTACCACAGTAGTTTAGCTTTATTTATATACTATTATATTATATATAGATTTTATTTTTTATATTTTTCAGTTTTAGTTATTTTCTTATGTTTTTGTACTTTTTATTTATTTTTTAGATTTTTATTTAGCTAATGTTACAATTTATTTTTATTTAATTCAGCTTTAGTTGTAGTATTTTTAGTACTTCTAGAACTCAAATGTAATTCAGTTGGTTGCCTAAAAAAATGTACAAAACAAAAAAAAGTACAAAAAAAAGTAAAAAAAAAAAAAAAATAATTATATATATATATATATATATACACCCACACACACACATTTTTACTTTTTTTTTTTTTTTTTTTTTTTTTTTTTTTACACTTTTTACATTTTTCCCCAAAGTAATTTTAATACTTTTAGAACTCAAAACGTTCATTCAATTCATTTGGTTGCCTACACAACAATTATAATTTTTTTGTACGTTTTTTTTTAATGTTCCATATAATATAATGTTTTACTTAAACTTAATTTCAATTACAAAAAACAAATTTTAATAGTTTATATATACATTTTTACATTTTCTTTTTTTCCCTTTTATTCGTTTATTTATTTATTTATTTTTACAGTTTTTTTCATTTTTGTTTTTATTTTATATATTGTTTTTATGTAGCTTTAATAGTATCAATTTATTTTTTATTTAATTCAAATTTAGTTTTAGTAATTGTAGTACTTCTAGAACTCAAACGCAATTCAGTTGGTTGCCAAAGCAACAATTATCATTATTTAAAGGTTTTTTTAATGTTCCATATAATATATTTTATTTAAACTTAATTTCAATTACCAAAAACTCATTTTAATAGTTTATATACACATTTTTAAAATCATTTTTACAATTTTTACATTTTTCCCCCCAAAGTAATACTTAGTGCTTTTGTTATTTATTTATTGATTATTTATTGATTTATAGAGCTTTAATAGTAACAATTTATTTTTATTCAATTCAGTTTTAGTTTTAGTAATTTTAGTACTTCTAGAACTCAAACGCAATTCAGCTGGTTGCAAAAGCAATAATTATAATTTTAAATATAATGTAAATATAAATTTTTATAAATTATAAGTTTTTTTTAATGTTCCATATAATATATGTTATTTAAACTTAATTTCAATTACCAAAAACAAATTTTAATAATTTATATATACACATTTTATTTATTTATTTATTTTTACAATTTTTCCCCAAAGTAATACTTGGTGTTTTTGTTATTTATTTATTTATTGTTTTTAAGTAGCTTTAATAGTAACAATTTATTTTTATTTAATTCGACTGTAGTTCTAATCATTTTCTATGACTTAAACTTATTTCAACTGGTTGCCAAGATAACAACTAATTTATTTTAACTTTTTTCACTTAATATACTATTTATAGTTTAATTTATTTAAGCTTATTTCAATTACCAAAACATCATTTTAATATTTCCATTTGTATTTTTAGTTAACAATAACACTACTGCCTGACAGTATGGTTACTTCCTTTTATATCAGTTTTCATTTTAATTGTAGTTTAAAGTTTAGCAATTTCATATAATTAAAAATGTGCTTTTGTCATTTTTTATTATTATTTTTACAAATATTTTATTTAGCTTTAAAGTTTTAGTAATTTTAGTACTTCTAGAATTCTAGGTGACATTTCACATTTTTGTTCAATTCTTTGTATAATAATTTGATGTTATCTTTAATTTCATCATTTTTATTTCAATTACCAAAAACTATTTTAACAGTTTTAATTAACATTAACAACGCATGGTACAGTCTTACCATGGTACGAGTCAAAAAAAGAAACAAACAAAAAAAATCATGGCAATATTAAGTCATTTATTGTCAGAGCTGCTTGTGCCCTTCTCTCTTTCTTTTTCGTAGTGTGTTAAATGTGCACACATGCGTCTCTGTGTTTTGGGTGTTTGCGCAGACTGTGCCACCCACTCATGTGTACGTGCAGAGGGAAAGGTGAGCTGATGTGTGTGACAGTGCAGCTGGTGTAATAATAGAGGAGGGCGGTACCCGTGTGAGGTATTTTTACCTGCCGGTGTCTCCCAGGTGGCCGCGCTGCATGCTGAGTTCAGGTGAGGCTGTTAATGAGGCTAATTAGGTGTAAAGGAGGTTGGTACAAGGATCAGCTGTTCCTGGATCTGTTCTAATGATAAAGCTGCATAATCTCCACCACCACACAACAGATGACCAGCCGCTCAGACCCCCAGCAGCCCCGCACAATACGTCTGAGCTAGCAGTCACCAGTGCCACTCCCATGGGCTCCTCATCGAGTCTGAAAACATATGCTGTGCAGGAGAACACATCGTTAAACCAGACAATACTGACAACGGCCAATAACGGATCATGTAGTGCACGTCACACACAGGCTACTGACAGAACTTTAGTTATAAAATGCAGAGATGGGAAGTAACAAAGTACAAATACTTTGTTACTGTACTTAAAGGGGTTATCGGATGCCCATTTTCCACAAGTTGATATGATTCTTTAGGGTCTTAATGAAAAGTCTCTAATATACTTTGATTAAAAATTCTCAATGGTTGTGTAAAACAACACCCTTTTTACCTTGTCAAAATGAGCTCTACAAAAATCATCTCATTCTGGTTGAGGCTGCTTTAAATGCAAATGAGCTCTGCTCACCCCGCCCCTCTCTTCTCTCTGTGGAGTGACGAGCCTGTTTGCATTAGCCACATTTAGCCGCGTTTAGCCGCTAAACTTGCTAACTAGCACTTTATTAGGAAAGACGATCACACAGATTCATGAAAAACCCTTATACTCACTTCTGCTGTAAGTGAAGCTGGATCACGAATGATTTGCGCAAACATAGACGGATATATGTAGACCGGGAGGCGCATTCCCTTCACAAACAAACGTAATCTACTGCATTTTCAGATGTCAGGAGTAAATGATGACTAGTACTTTAATTATTACATCCAGCAACACAACACCTCAATCGCCCAATCGGAGATATTCTTGTCTAACTTACATCCCTGCTCTGGCATCAAAACATGGAAAGTTACTGGACTGTGACAGCTGATCTGAGGTAAAATGCTCATGTCAATCAACTATTGTGGAAGCGGCCTCTGTGTGGCCCCTTTAAAGGGCTCATCGGATGCTAAGTTCACTTTTTCATGTTGTTTGAACATTAATGCGTGTTGGCAGTGTATGTACAAATCTACCCTATAATGATAAAAATCCATGCAGTGGTTTTTAATTAATCTGTAAAAATAATATCCCCTTTTTTTCAAATCGAGCTGTTCTCAGATGCCGCTCCCACGATAGTTGATTGACATGAGCATTTTACCTCAGACCAGCTGTCACAGTCCAGTAACTTTCCATGTTTTGATGCCAGAGCAGGGATGTAAGTTAGACAAGAATATCTCCGATTGAGCGATTGAGGTGTTGTGTTGCTGGATGTGCTTGGTTCCTTGCTGCTGTCGCCTCTGGCTTGCTTAGTTGGGGACACTTTATCTTCACACAATATTGTATTTTATTTTATTGTATTTGATTAATTACCTCTACCTGAGAATTGAGTGTTTACTGTTGCCCTTTGCATTGTTGATGTACTATTTCCTATTTAATACTGTACAGTCGCCTTGCCACAATTCTGTATTGTTAAAGGCGGTATATAAATAAAGGTGATTTGATTTGAAAGGTAATAATGAACATAGTGGTTGTCATTTACTCCCGACATCTGAGCCGCTGAAGATGCAGTGGATTATGTTTGTTTGTGAATGTAACGCGCCTCCCGATCTACATATAGCCGTCTATGTTCGCGCAAATCATTCATGATCCAACTTCACTTACAGCAGAAGTGAGTATAAGCGTTTTTTATGAATCTTTGTGATCGCCTTTCCTTATAACGTGGTAGTTAGGAAGTTTAGCGGCTAAACACGGCTAAATGCGGCTAAAGTAAACAAGACCGTCTTTCCACGGAGAGAAGAGAGGGGCGGGGTGAGCAGAGCTCATTTGCATTTAAAGGAACAACCCCTTACAATGAGATGATTTTTGCAGAGCTGTTTTTGAGGAGGTAAAAAGGGTTAGAAAGGGTTTAAAAGGGTAAAAAGACTTTTCATTAAGACCCTAAAGAATCATATCAACTTTTGTAAAATGGGCATCCGATGACCCCTTTAAGTAGATTTTTCTGGTATCAGTACTTTACTTATTTTTATGACTATTTTTTAGTTTTACTCCTTACATTTTTACACAAATATCTGTACTTTCTACTTCTTACATTTTCAAACCAGGCATTACTTTAGTTTTTTTCAGCATTTGGTGGATCACCATTCGATAACAAATCTCTAATAAATCATGGATTGTTTAGTCTTGACTGGCAACGCAATTCAGCTCGTGCGCGCTCCGTGTCTCCGCTAAAACGGTTTCTATTAGAGTAATCAACGCAAGTGACTTGAGAATGGAGTGGAAGTGCGTGGGTGAATCATAGAGGCAAATCTACTGACCTGTTCATGACTTCAAGTGCAGGTCAGTTTCATCTGTAAACAGGCTGCTAAGAGTTGCTAGCAGTTTAATGCGTAACTAAGTAAACTAAGACAAAATTACAGCAGTAGTACTATAAACGAAACTAAATTAATATCATCATTAAAATACTCTATGCTGAAGGACATCATTATTATATACTGTAAAGTTACAGTAGTAATTTAGCAAACAAATGTTAGAAAACATCGTTTTGTAATACATTCAGAGAGAGCTAGGGCAGATAACAACACAACCCTTTTGAAAACCAAAATCCATGGTTACTATAGTTAAACTATGGTAAACACAAATAAACCATGGTTTTACTACACTAACTATAGTCTAACCATGAGATGTGTAGTAAAACTATGGTTGTAGTTAAATTAATTAATGGTTAATATACTTTTACTGTAATAAACCATGGTTAATTTTGGTAAGAGAAAAATATGACTCATGATAAAGCAATAACATGTTCAGTATTAGGATTTTTCTTGTAAAGATGTTGTCATGATGTAATCATTATTGTACTAATTTTGACATTTAGGCAATTTACAAAATATAGTTTTCTTAAATCTATAGTATTTAAGCCTTTTTAAGACAACAACACCACCTAGTCATAACACAATACTTTAAATTGAACGTAAATAAAATTGTTACTGCAAACAGAATATAATGAGGTGTTTGTTTTTCAACAAGGTGGAGACAGTTCTGCTCATATCACTAAATGGCTGATGGGAAAAGTGACAGATATAAGAAAATTAGTGAAAAAAGTGAACACACGCAAAGTGAAATGCAGAGAAATATCATGGAAAATGAAGAGACTGACAAGGAAAATGCAAGTGAAGGTGCAGTTCAAGAGAGACCCTTTTTTATTTTGCACAGCCCCAGCCTAAGGTTTTAAACATTTATTTAATTGTGATGGCCATATGAAAAAAAATAGGGTTGTCCATGGTTTTAGAATTTGTTGTGAGAGTATGGGGTGGCCTAGATGAGTGTGAGATTTCCTGGCCTGAAATTTTGTCCCAGTCCGGCCCTGTTCTAACATAGTGGTTGTTTAGCCTTGATACATTCATTAGCTAACAAATTTTAAATGCAAGTTATTTTGTATGTTATTTTGTACTACAGGTAGTAGTAATGGGTACTTTTTACTTAAGAATATGTCTAAGCACATACTTCTTTACTTTAACTTAAGTAAAAAAGTGTAGTCAGTACTACTTTTACCAGAGTATTTTTAAACATGAGTATCTGTACTTCTACTTGAGTGAAGGATGTGTGTACTTTTGCCATCTCTGATAAAATGTGTAATTTACTTACCCTCATGTTGAAGTTTAGCAGGATGTTCACATTGCTCTTCTTTAATGCAGTGAAACTCAATGAAGACAGATGGTGTTAGGCTCTAAGAAAGAGCATAAAAGCATCATAACATTAGTCCATATCTCTTGTGCATTGCATTTCATATCGAACTAAAACTGAAAGCACAATATTGGCTTAATTCCTTCATCAAGTCTGTTTTCGCTGTGCATTTCAAATCAAAGCGAGCACTTTGTTCAGGCCATCAGCTCGTGATCCGGTGTTTTCCACACCGTTCACATTGAACGAATGCAGTGAACTCATTTATTTCATGGTTAAGAACATGGGTTGGAGCTCTTAACTTTAAACTCTCAAAGTACATTAAATAGAGGAATTTAACTTTAAAATATACAAAATTTTCATTTGACTTTTTTAAAATGTTATATATACACAGCAATAAATATTGTATCGTGGACTTATTAAAACATTATCATATTGTGAGATTTTGATATTGTTACATCCCTAGCATTTCCAGTTAAATAAAACAGATTATTGGAATATGTTTTACAAGAAAATATTAGCTCATTTTTTCACTTCAAAAATTCATGTTTAATTCAATGTGATGCTTGCTGTTTCTTTGCTATTATTTGTCAAATTTACAAGCAATTTTTTTTAGTGTAGTACATCTGTATTTTGATTCATTTTGGATGGTTTTAGCTATTTTAATATTTTAGATTCATTCATTTTTAATATTGTTGAATTAAAAATGTGCATCGTGTTTTTGCTTTTTTAAAAACATTTTTTTTTCAATTTATAAAGGTGCTACAAATTGAATCATTGAATATACTGTACATGCAACTGTACAGTGTGAAAGTCATCAACATGTTTTTCTATTACTTTAACTTGTCAATTTTTTTAAAAAAGTTATACAAGATTCGACTCGATTTTTAAAATCAGTTTTTTATAATTTCAGATAAAATTATTTGTACAGCCAATTTGTTTATACTTGTTTATACTATTTGTTTATACAAATTTAAAGCAGCAACTGAACTTAAATTAGGTTGAAATTGTTAGTTTTACCGTAAATAAAAAAACATCATTATTTTTAACAAATTTACCATGAATACAGACACTGCATCTATTGCGTGTGCCATATTTTCTTACTGACACACCCTGAAACTCAAACTCAGAACAGAAAATGTACACTACCAAGATTTTTAATGTTTTTAAAGAAGTCTCGTCTGATCACCAAGCCTGCATTTATTTGATCCAAAGTACAGCAAAAACAGTAAAATTGTGAAATATTTTTACTATTTAAAATAACTGCTTTACATTTGAATATTTTTTTAAATATAATTTATTCCTGTGATTTCAATGCTGATATTTTAGCATCATTACTCCAGTCACATGATCCTTCAGAAATCATTATAATATTCTGATTTGCTGCTAAACAACAACAACAACAACAAACTATTATTATTATTATTATTATTATTATTATTATGTTGAAAACAGCTGAGTAAAATCTTTTAGCTAAGTGGATTTTTTTTTCAGGTTTCTTTGATGAATAGAAAGTTCAGAAGAACATAATTTATCTGAAATAGAAATCTTTTGTAACATTATAAATGTCTTTATCATCACTTTTGATCAATTTAAAGCATCCTTGTTAAATAAACATATTGATTTCTAGAAGAGACGTCTTTAAAAAAACAATAATAAAAAAAAAACAATTACTGTCCAAAAACTTTAACTACTGTTTCTGACTCATAATTCTGACTTTGTGGTGGCATTCATGTGCATTTAACTCATAAATACAATCTTTCCAGCATGACTTGAATGTACCTTTAGTTATTTTCAGTTTTAGTAAATTTAGTGTTTAAACTAAACAAAAATTAGAAATGTAACTGAGATATTTATGCTGAAAGTACAACTGAATTTTTAAAATATTTTATTTTATAATAGTTCATATTTTATGTATGCATTTTTTTGTTAGTTTTAGTTTTAGTTAATGATAATAACACTACTGCAAATCTGAATCTGAATCTGAAATCTGAGGGCATTTGAAGCAAAAAATTATTTAAAAAAATTGACATTTACAACAAACTTCTTCAAAACTAAGACATGCTATTGGCAGCTACTGCAAAGATTCATAAGCACAAGTGCTTAAACACACACTCTAACATGCACAGAAATGTATCAATGGGTTTCATTAACTACTCAACACACATAAACAAACACACACTGCTCAATATTAGTGTACTGCAGGCGGTAGGTTGGGCTGATTGATTAGTTTTGAGGCCAGAGAGGCCACAGGCCATGCGAAGATCAGGATGAGAGACCTATCGAAAATCACTATGGCTTCTTCCCTGCCTCCTGCTCTCGTCTTCCTCTCTCTCATCTGTGCATCATACTCATAGCCGTATACGCCCACCACGGGAGCAATCTGTCAATCTCACGATCCTCCATTACTTTGACGGCCACAAACTCCCACAGTCGCAGCGGACCAGTGGTTACGACACTGTTTAGACACTTCCCAGACGATATTTAAAGCAAAACAGTTTATTTACTCTGACTCGAGGTCAATTATGTCCAATTTATGTTGGTTTCATTTTAATTAGTGCTGCTTGCAAGGGAAGCATCACTAAGTGCAATACATAACATACACTGCATAATTTGTGCTCAGATTTTACACGTCAAACTGTTGAGGAAAGTTGTGCTATTACTTTTCTAAGTGACTGGGTTTACACCAAGTGGATGAAAAAATCCCACTGAAGGAGGGACGATAATGATAACGATTAATATAAAGATTTCATTATCATTCTAATTCAGTGAGAAAAAAAACTATAATAACAACACAGAACAACGATATCATTGGAATCACTTTCAAAACATTTACCAACTAATGAACTATATCAAAGCATTGACAGCCAATCAGAATTAAGAGAATTTAAAGCGGTAGACAACAAAACTGTGGCGTACACTTAAAATAAACAGAGCATTATCATCAGTGTTGGGCATGTTACTTTAAAAAAGTAATTAGTTATAGTTACTAGTTACTTCTCACAAATAGTAAGTAGCTGAGTTAGTAACTGAGTTACATCATTATAAAAGTAACTCGTTACCAGGTAGAGTAACTATTGTGTCAAAAAATGCTCAAATATGTCAAATAACTTGGATGACCCCAATGTTAAATATGTTGAATAAAATGGACAGTAAATAGAATAAATTATTATACATATTGCTGTGGGATAATGTGAGAGACACCTATCAAATTCAAAAAATTATGATAAATATTATCAACCTTCTACAGACACCTTGGCAGTAGAATCTCCATGGGCACATTTTGTTTTGTTTATTCACCAGACTAATATTAAATATCTATAGTTTTTTAAAGTACATATAGCATCAGTCAGTCAAGCATTATAATATGATATTATAATAATTTAGCATTAAACTTTAGTAATTAGAATAACCATGTATGAATGCATAATTGTCATGCTGACTGAACTTAGGACTGGTGGTGGTGTTTGATACTGCTTGTTATTTAGCGTTTCTATAAAAAAGGAAAAAAATATAAAAAATAAATAAATAAATAAAAATAATACTGATAAGATAACAAAACTGCTACGAATTCTACTTCCAATAACAATATAAAACGTACTAAGGATTAATGAGCTGCTGGGTTCATGAATATTAATCACGTTGTCTGGATAACATTTTAAAGCATTTTTACTATTTAAAATAACTGCTTTCTATTTGAGTATGTTTTAAAATGTAATTTATTCCTGTGATTTCAAAGCTAATATTTAATCATCATTACTCCAGTCTTCAATGTCACATGATCCTTCAGAAATCATTGTAATATGCAGATTTGCTGGACGCGCATCCCAGAGCCTGTGCAACATGAGCTTTTGTGCTTAAAAAGTAAACAAATTTTTATTTTTTGAAAAAACAAATTACTGATCGTTTCGCTAGATAAGACCCTTCTTCCTCGGCTGGGATCGTTTAGAGCCCTTTGAAGCTGCATTTAAACTACATTTTTTGAAGTTCAAAATCGGGGCACCAATGAAGTTCATTATATGAAGGCAAATTCTGAAATGTTTTCCTCAAAAACCATAATTTCTTTACGACTGAAGACAGAAAGACATGAACATCTTGGATGACAAGGGGGTGAGTAAATTATTTGTGAATTGTTGTTCTGGAAGTTAACTACTCCTTTAAACTCATTGAATGGTTGTTTTTAATGAAGCTGTGCGATACTATAATTCACAGCATTGCTCCTCATAAACAAAGTTTCTTTAATCAAAATGTTGTCTAATCAAACTACATAAGATTATTTAAATAAGTGGGTCATTTTCTGTTATTGTGCTTTATGTTACTAGCATGGTACTAGTAAACTTCTATCCACCTTATTTTAACGTTTCTATAACGACGGAAAACAATATAATGGCAATATAATGGCAAGGTAATAAAACACAAAGTATAAGTTAATAAAATAGGATGCACGCTACCAACCAGAAGTTTTTTTTTTTAATAAGTCTCTTTTGCTCTACCAAGCCTGCATTTATTTAATCCAAAGTACAGCAAAAACAGTAACATTTTGAAATATTTTCACTATTTAAAATAACTGCTTTCTATTTGAATATATTTTAAAATGTAATTTATTCCTGTGATTTCAAAGCTAATATTTACTCATTATTACTCCAGTCCTTAGTGTCACATTGAGTCAGTATAATTTTTTGGGAAAAAAATTATATAAATTAATACTTTTATTTAGCAAGAATACTTTAAATTGACAAAATGGGAGGATAAAGATATTTATAATGTTACAAAAGATTTCTATTTCAGATGCTGTTCTTCTGAACTTTCTATTCATCAAAAATAAATAAATAAATAAATAAAAACTTGAAAAAATTCTATTCAGCTGTTTTCAACATAATAATAATAATAATAATAATAATAATAATAATATTTTTGAGCAGCAAATCAGAATATTAGAATGATTTCCGAAGGATCATGTGACTGAAGTAATGCTAAAATTCAGCTTTGAAATCACAGGAATACATTACATTTTAAAATATATTCAAATAAAGAGAGGTATTTTAAATAGTAAAAATATTTTAAAATTTTACTGTTTTTGCTGTACTTTGATCAAATAGAAATGCAGGCTTGGTGAGCAGAAGACACTTCTTTAAAAAACATTCAAAAATCTTTGTTTAAAAACTTTTGACTGGTGGCGTATGTAAAGCTAGCTAGATTTATAATGTTACCAACTGTGGAAATGGTCCATACAGACTGAATCGGATGGCAAATATGCTTTGACCAGGCCTCATATTATTGTATGCAAAGCATATGCTAATTTTAAAAGAACACTCACCAAATCACATACAATACTAGCTTGTGTTACCGCCTGCAGCCGCTGGATGGCAGTGTGGTGTCACTATCATCGATCTGAGTGTGCGTGAAGTTTGAGATGTTCAAACCCCAGCCGTGTATAAAAGCGCATCTCGCTACTTCCTCAAGCAGCACGGCTTCTGTCCCGTCCGTTCCCCCAGCCCAGGAAAGCCACACCGGTGTTCCCTCAAATTTCCGAGGTGGCGCACGTGCCATTTCCCTCGTTGATCGACCGAGTGTGGCTGTTTGCGAGATGAGTAAATGTGAGAGCTGTGTGTTTCCAGGCTGCCTAATTAAAACTCTCGAGCGCTGCGTGTGCGCGCGTCGCAGAGCAACGTGCGCTGAATATGGGCCTACATGCACGGCGAACTTGGATCTGGGTGGTTGTGCATCACGAGATCTGTGAGCGTGTGGCTTCGTGATCTCCCATGAGTCTCTGCAGAGCTCTGAGACCGCTGTAGAAACAGAGCGGAGATCACTGCAGGCTTCTGCCCCCAGGATCCAGCACCAGCCCCGCACAGCTGCCACCGAGAAGTGCCAGGAAATAGCACCCTGTGTAACACACATGCACACACACCAGGATATTTGCCTCTAAATTGGCTTGACAACATTCAGAAGTATTTGTAGTTATTAAGTAAATTAGGCGATACATTCTCAGTGCTTATGTGCGCTATTGAATACTAGCAAATAAACGTTCCAAAGGGGGCTTTTGCAGTGATTCCATAGAAGAACTATTTGAGGAATCTTAATGTTCTAAAGAATGTTTTTTAAACTTCTGGAAAGGTTCCATGGATGGTTCTCTGAACCACAGATGCAAGGCCTACTATTTTTAAGACCTTGCATGTGAGTGCCATCATGTTTAAGTTATGTAAATAGATTTTTGATGGTCATCAGAATAATAGATATGCTAAAAACCCAGTTTTTAGCACAGTTTGTCAGTGTGCCACTGATCATAGTCAATATTTATACAAACTACAATGCAGTGCCTTTCATTTTCATTTTTCTGATCTGCTTCTTGTATAAAATGCCATGTCCAAGCCTCTTACAGCAGGAATGTTCTCTATTAGATGATGTATATTTGTAATATAAAGACAAATGTTTTATAAATGCCATAAATATCTTAACAGATACAAAGCTTGTCACATGAAATATGCTTACTGTCATTTTTTGAATTAAAAGCAATTTACTTGTGCAAAAGACAAATAAAGTTCCTTTCACTCTATTGTCTTCTGCTTCACATGAAAGAAGTGTAATTTCTTTGCTTCTCTAGAAACATACATATTCATATGACATTCATTTACATGCAAAAACCCACTGGGGAATTCATTAATAGTATCTTTTGACAAATATGTCTCTTGAACAGTAAATCGTAAATCTACCTGGTCTCATGTTTTACATCTGAAACAGACACAATATCAGTGCTTCTTTGAGAATGAATGAATTCACTTTGTATAAGTCTAGTGTATTAAACACATGCATTGTGTATGCACATTAAACAGCTGTTTTTTATATTCTGTTCAGCCTCATAAAGCAAATGTGTCAAATTTATGCATGCATGCAACAGAAAGCTGCCAAATGCACACTTCCATGCACATGCATGTTTTCCATGCATGCAAATTAAATTAACTTTATATAAGCCTAGAGTACTGAACTCATGCATTGTGTACAGATATTCATTAAACAGTTTGATTTTATATTTTATTATATGCATAAGGTTGAATATGCATGCATGCATGCATGCATGCCAACAGGAAGCTGCCAAAGTGCACATTTCCATACATGCACATGCAACTTAAGTGCACTTTGTATAATTATAGTGTACTAAACTACACAGATACACATTAAACAGTTTGCTGCGTTTATATTTCATTCAGCCTCATACTCATAAGGCAAATATGTTGAATTTATGCATGCATGCCAAAAGAATTAAGAATTAATTAAGAAATTAAATGCACTTTGTATAAATTGAGTGTACTAAACTAAGCATTGTGTACAATTATAAATTAAACATTCCTTTCAGCCTTCTATAGCAAATTGGTGTCAGTATATACAAATGCATGCATACCAACAGAAAGATTCCAAGGTATGCAATATTTCCAAGCATGCACAAGCAATTGTTTGTACATGCACGTGTCCAATGCATATGAAATAAATGCATTTTTTATAGTGTACTAAACTCATGCATTGTGTACAGATAAACATTTAAGTTTGCTCATATGCATAAGGAAAATGTGTCCAGTAGATACAATAGATGCATGCATGACAACAAAAAGATGCCAAAGCACACATTTTCACACATGCATGTGTACATGCAAATTAAGTGTACAGTGTACCAAACTCATGCATTGTGTACAGATATACATTAAACATTCTTTTCAGCTTCATACTCACAAGGCAAATTGGTGTTAAATATATGCACGCATGCATGCCAACAAAAAGCTGCCGAAATGCACATTTTCATGCATGCACGTGCATTGTTTTGGCAAATGCACATGCGTCATGCATGCAAATGAAATGCTTTGCTTAAGTCAAGTGTACTAAACTCATGCACTGTGTGCAGATACATTACTTTTAGCCTCATACTCATAAGGCAAACTGGTGTCAGTATATATGCATGCATGCCAACAGAAAGCTTCCGAAGTACACATTTTCATGCACGCACAGGCATTGTTTTTGCAAATGCACTTTGTATAAGTTAAGTGTGCTAAACTCAAGCATTGTGTACAATTGCATATTAAACATTCCTTTCAGCCTCATACTCGTATAGCAAATTAGTGTCAGTATATATACGTGCATGCAAGCCAACAGAAAGATGCCGAAGAACACATTTTCATGCATTTTGCAAATGCACGTGTTCCATGCATGCAAATTAAATGCAACGCATAAGTCGAGTATACTAAACTCATGCATTGTGTACAGATACACATTCAGCCTCATACTCATAAAATATGTGGCAAATATGTGCCAAATAGATGCAAGGCAACAGAAAGCTGGCGAAGTGCACATTACCATGCATGCACATTTTCATGCATGTCCGAGTCCTTGTTTGCCCATCAAATTCACCTGCCATGTTTGTGTCTGGTCCTCATGTCATATTATCATCGCACGCCCAGACTTAGCTCCGGGGAGGTGCAACGGTCACCTTACGATCCCTGGCACAGGGAAGGGCAGCTGGGCACGAGTCGGCCTCCGCCACCCTATCGCTCTACAGGATGGAGGACCAGGGGCTGCAATTAGGAGGCCAAGGAGCCACTGTACAGCTCACCTGTCAGCCAGTGTCCCAACGAAGGCGCCGCAGGGCCGGCTGACACTGGCAGCGCTATGCCGCCCATGACAGGGCATCTCCATGCAGGAAAATCTCACTAACAATCCCCCCACACGAGCTGTCACTCAAACGCATCGCCGTGGCACGGCTGACCCCGTGGCCGACAGACTAGCAGACCCTTTGCTCAGACCAAACGGGTCACCACGGTTTGCGCGGCTTAGTCACCCTGACACAGAGTGACATTAACGACGGCCGCGGCGTGAGAGGGGGCCGTGTGGCTTCTCAATCACGAGGAGTTGATGATGAAACCATAAAAAAGGCAAGAGACGCTGAGGAGGAGGAGGACTGACCTGAGCTTTTGGCCGCATGCAAAGAAATGTTGAAATGTCTCCATCTCAGGGAGGTTTTTTCCGCCGCTCGCTGACAGCGTGTCAGGATATT